>NW_022262656.1:0-258338 GCF_002021735.2 Oncorhynchus kisutch | reverse complement strand
CGCCTGGTATAGAGGTCTGGATGGCAGGGAGCTTGGCCTCGGATGTACTGAGCCGTACTCACAACCCTCTGTAGTGCGTTGCGGTCGGAGGCCGAGCAGTTGCCATACCAGGCAGTGATTCAGCCAATAATCTGCTCTCGATGGTGCAGCTGAAGAACCTTTTTGAGGATCTGAGGACCAATGCCAAATCCTTTGTCTCCTGATGGGGAATAGGTTTGTCGTGCCCTCTTCATGACCGTCTTGGTGTTCTTGGACCATGTTATTTTGTTGGTGATGTGGACACCAAGGAACTTGAAGTTCTCAACCTGTTCCACTGCAGCCCCATCGATGAGAATGGGGGTGTGCTCGGTCCTCTTTTTCCTGTAGTCCACAATAATCTCCGTTGTCTTGATCATGTTGAGAGAGATGTTGTTGTCCTGGCACCACACGGGCCAGGTCTCTGACCTCCCTATAGGCTGTCTCGTCATTGTCGGTGATCCGGCCTCCCACTGTGTGTCATCTGCAAATGTAATGATGGTGTTGGAGTCGTGCCTGGCCGTGCAGTCATGAGTGAACATGGAGTGCAGGAGGGGACAGAGCACGCACCCCTTAGGGTCCCCTGTGTTGAGGGTCAGCATGGCAGATGTGTTGTTACCTACCCTCACCACCTGTTGCGGCCCGTCAAGAAGTCCAGGATCCAGTTGTAGAGGGAGGTGTTTAGTCCCAGGGTCCTTAGCTTATTGATGAGCTTTGAGGGCACTATGGTGTTGAATGCTGAGCTGTAGTCAATGAATAGCATTCTCACATAAGTGTTCCTCTAGTCCAGGTGGGAAAGGTAGCGTGGAGTGCAAAAGAGATTGCATAATTTGTGATCTGTTGGGGTGGTATGCAAATTGGAGTGGGTCTAGGGTTTCTGGGATAATGGTGTTGATGTGATCCATGACCAGCCTTTCAAAGCATTTCGTGGCTACAGACGTGACTGCTATGGGTCGGTAGTCATTTAGGAGGTTACCTTCGTGTTCTTGGGCACAGAGTCTATGGTGGTCTGCTTGAAACATGTTGGTATTACAGACTCGGACAGGGAGAGCTTGAAAATGTCTGTGAAGACACTTGCCAGTTGGCCAGCTCATGCTCGCAGCACACATCCTGGTAATCTGTCTGGCCCTGCGGCCTTGTGAATGTTGACCTGTTTTAAGGTCTTACTCACATCGGCTGCGGAGAGCGTGATCAGTCTTCCAGAACAGCTGGTGTTCTCATGGGAGAGCTGTATGTGTCTCTGTGTGTGGAGTACAGGTGGTCCAGAGTTTTTAATGTGTATTTATTTATTTATTCCAGACGCCCCGTTCCCAGCCACGCCTCTGTTCTATCCTGCCGGTACAGCGTACAACCAGCCACGCCTCTGTTCTATCCTGCCGGTGCAGCGTATAACCAGCCACGCCTCTGTTCTATCCTGCCTGTGCAGCGTATAACCAGCCACGCCTCTGTTCTATCCTGCCGGTGCAGCGTATAACCAGCCACGCCTCTGTTCTATCCTGCCGGTGCAGGGTATAACCAGCCTCTGTTCTATCCTGCCGGTGCAGCGTATAACCAGCCACGCCTCTGTTCTATCCTGCCGGTGCATCGTATAACCAGCCACGCCTCTGTTCTATCCTGCCGGTGCAGCGTATAACCAGCCTCTGTTCTATCCTGCCGGTGCAGCGTATAACAGCCTCTGTCCTGTCCTGCCGGTGCAGTGTATAACCAGCCTCTGTTCTATCCTGCCGGTGCAGCGTATAACCAGCCTCTGTTCTATCCTGCCGGTGCAGCGTATAACCAGCCTCTGTTCTATCCTGCCGGTGCAGCGTATAACCAGCCTCTGTCCTGTCCTGCCTGTGCAGCGTATAACCAGCCTCTGTTCTATCCTGCCGGTGCAGCGTATAACCAGCCTCTGTTCTATCCTGCCGGTGCAGCGTATAACCAGCCTCTGTCCTGTCCTGCCGGTGCAGCGTATAACCAGCCTCTGTCCTGTCCTGCCGGTGCAGCGTATAACCAGCCTCTGTCCTGTCCTGCCGGTGCAGCGTATAACCAGCCTCTGTCCTGTCCTGCCGGTGCATCGTATAACCAGCCTCTGTTCTATCCTGCCGGTGCATCGTATAACCAGCCTCTGTTCTGTCCTGCCGGTGCAGCGTATAACCAGCCTCTGTCCTGTCCTGCCGGTGCATCGTATAACCAGCCTCTGTCCTGTCCTGCCGGTGCATCGTATAACCAGCCAGCTGTATGTTGATAGTGTCATCGTTCAGCCAAGTCTCTGTGAAACATAAGATATAACAGTTTTGAATGTCCTTTTGGTAATTAAATTTTTTGCATAACTCGCCGATTTTATTGTCCAAAGATTGCAAGTTTGCTGGCAGAATGGAAGGAAGTGGGGGTTTATTCGATCGCCTATGAATTTTCAGAAGGCTGTCCGCCCCCTTTTCTCCGCCTCCTCTTCATGCAAATCACAAGGATCTGGGCCTGTTCCAGAGAAAGCATTCCGTTGTTAGTCAACCTTCAGTAAAACAGGCAAAGCATTGTGTTGGTCTACCTTCAGTAAAACAGGCAAAGCATTGTGTTGGTCTACCTTCAGTAAAACAGGCAAAGCATTGTGTTGGTCTACCTTCAGTAAAACAGGCAAAGCATTGTGTTGGTCTACCTTCAGTAAAACAGGCAAAGCATTGTGTTGGTCTAACCTTCAGTAAAACAGGCAAAGCATTGTAGTTAACCTTCAGTAAAACAGGCAAGCATTGTGTTAGTCAACCTTCAGTAAAACAGGCAAAGCATTGTGTTAGTCAACCTTCAGTAAAACAGGCAAAGCATTGTGTTAGTCAACCTTCAGTAAAACAGGCAAAGCATTGTGTTAGTTAACCTTCAGTAAAAGAGACTTCTGTTTTTTAGTGCTCAGTTGAAGACTGCAGCTTCACTGCTCATGAGAAGCTGGTCAACATTCACTGGAAAAATGTAAGTAGACCGCCAGCCTCAGCTATTACCCATCAACCCCTCATCTATATAGAACCAAGCATTAACCTCTTCCTGTATATTCATTTTATTTTATTTAACTAGGCAAGTCGGGGTTAAGAACAAATGATTATTTCCATGACGGCCTAGCAAAAGGCCTCCTGCGGGGACTGGGGCCTGGGATTAAAATCAATACAATATAAATATAGGACAAAACACACATCACAACAAGAGGGACAACAATACATAAAGTGAGACCTAAGACAACAACATATCAAGGCAGAAACACATGGCATCACAACATGGTAGCAACACAACATGGTACAAACATTATTGGGCACAGTCAACAGGACAAATGTCAAGAAGGTAGAGACAACACATCACACAAAGCAGCCACAACTGTCAGCAAGAGTGTTGCTTCTATACATGGTATAGAATAACATACCCTAACTCCTCCTGTCTGGAACCGCGTGTTTAACCTCCTCCTCCTCCTGTCTGGAACCGCGTGTTTACCTCCTCCTCCTCCTGTCTGGAACCGCGTGTTTAACCTCCTCCTGTCTGGACCCGCGTGTTTAACCTCCTCCTGTACCGTCTCCTATAGAACCGTGTGTTTAACCACCTCCTGTACCGTCTCCTATAGAACCGTGTGTTTACCCTCCTCCTCCTGTCTGGAACCGTGTGTTTAACCTCCTCCTCCTGTACCGTCTCCTATAGAACCGTGTGTTTAACCTCCTCCTGTACCGTCTCCTATAGAACCGTGTGTTAACCTCCTCCTCCTGTACCGTCTCCTATAGAACCGTGTGTTTAACCTCCTCCTCCTGTACCGTCTCCTATAGAACCGTGTGTTTAACCACCTCCTGTACCGTCTCCTATAGAACCATGTGGTTTAACCTCCTCCTGTACCGTCTCCTATAGAACCATGCCCCAGGGGCAAAGAGAATCAAGCTGGACCATCCAGAGGAGATTTCTAAATGGAGAGAGGAGAGGCGCAGGTCAGTACTGTAGTATGTTTTTTAACATGGAATACTTTGTTGTAAGGTGCAGTCCAATCATCGCAATGCTTTTGTTTCCTCAAGTTCTCTTGAAATGACTACTTCTGGATTAGATCTGATTCTGTGGTCCATATGAACAATGTGCTGTTACCACCAGTATCGGGGCCTAATATTAACACCTGCCAAATTTGCGTAGATTCTGGCAGTAGTAAAGATGTTTATTTTACCAGCCATGTGGACCCGGTACCCCCTGTATATAGCCTCCACATTGACTCTGTACCCCCTGTATATAGCCTCCACATTGACTCTGTACCCCCTGTATATAGCCTCCACATTGACTCTGTACCCCCTGTATATAGCCTCCACATTGACTCTGTACCCCTGTATATAGCCTCCACATTGACTCTGTACCCCCTGTATATAGCCTCCACATTGACTCTGTACCCCCTGTATATAGCCTCCACATTGACTCTGTACCCCCTGTATATAGCCTCCACATTGACTCTGTACCCCCCTGTATATAGCCTCCACATTGACTCTGTACCCCCCTGTATATAGCCTCCCACATTGACTCTGTACCCCCTGTATATAGCCTCCACATTGACTCTGTACCCCCTGTATATAGCCTCCACATTGACTCTGTACCCCCTGTATATAGCCTCCACATTGACTCTGTACCCCCTGTATATAGCCTCCACATTGACTCTGTACCCCCTGTATATAGCCTCCACATTGACTCTGTACCCCCTGTATATAGCCTCCACATTGACTCTGTACCCCCTGTATATAGCCTCCACATTGACTCTGTACCCCCTGTATATAGCCTCCACATTGACTCTGTACCCCCTGTATATAGCCTCCACATTGACTCGGTACCCCCTGTATATAGCCTCCACATTGACTCGGTACCGGTACCCCCTGTAGAGATAAGAGGTTGACCGATTTAATTAGGGCCGATTTCAAGCTTTCATAACAATCGGTAATCTGCATTTTTGGATGCCAATTATATTGCAGGAAACTGCGCGGCAGGCATCTGTTACGTGAGGGCAGGCAGCAAGGAGGGAAGTTAACCACCCTCTGTCCTGTCCTGCCGGTGCAGCGTATAACCAGCCACGCCTCTGTTCTATCCTGCCTCTGTCCTGTTTTCTGTTACGTGAGGGCAGGCAGCAAGGAGGGAAGTTAACCACCCTCTGTCCTGTCCTGCCGGTGCAGCGTATAACCAGCCACGCCTCTGTTCTATCCTGCCTCTGTCCTGTTTCTATTACGTGAGGGCAGGCAGCAAGGAGGGAAGTTGCTAGCTAGCATTAAACTTATCTTTGATAGTTTTTTTAGAATCTTATCATAATCACTAGTTAACTACACATGGTTGATGATATTACTAGTTTAACTAGCTTGTCTTGCATTGCACATAATCAATGTGGTGTCACTTTTCTTGCGTTCAGTGTAAGCAGAGTCGGGGTATATGCAGCAGTTTGGGCCGCCTGGCTCGTTGCGAACTGTGTGGAAACCGTTTCTTCCTAACAAAGACCGTAATTAATTTGCCAGAATTGTACATAATTATGACATAACATTGAAGGTTGTGCAATGTAACAGCAAAATCTAGACTTAGGGTTGCCACCCGTCTGATAAAATACATAACGGTTCCGTATTTCATTGAAATAAACGTTTAGTTTTCGAAATTATAGTTTCCGTATTTGACCATATTAATGACTTAAGGCTCATATATTTCTGTGTTTATTACATTATAATTAAGTCTATTATTTGAGCAGTCTGACTGAGCGGTGGTAGGCAGCAACAGGCTCGTAAGCATTCATTCAAACCACACTTTCCTCCGTTTGCCAGCAGCTCTTCGCTGTGCTTGAAGTACAGCGCTGTTTATTATTTTTTTATTTAACCTTTATTTAACCAGGTAGACTAGTTGAGAACAAGTTCTCATTTGCAACTGCGACCTGGCCAAGATAAAGCATAGCAGTGTGAACAGACAACACAGAGTTACTGTTGGTGGAATTTCTAAATTCCTATATGTTTTATAGCCAAAATCAAATTCGCACTCTCTCTATTCATTAATGAGTTGTAAATTCATTAATTATGCATGAAGTATAACCAGCCTCTGTCCTGTCCTGCCGGTGCATCGTATAACCAGCCTCTGTCCTGTCCTGCCGGTGCATCGTATAACCAGCCAGCTGTATGTTGATAGTGTCATCGTTCAGCCAAGTCTCTGTGAAACATAAGATATAACAGTTTTGAATGTCCTTTTGGTAATTAAATTTTTTGCATAACTCGCCGATTTTATTGTCCAAAGATTGCAAGTTGCTGGCAGAATGGAAGGAAGTGGGGGTTTATTCGATCGCCTATGAATTTTCAGAAGGCTGTCCGCCCCCTTTTCTCCGCCTCCTCTTCATGCAAATCACAAGGATCTGGGCCTGTTCCAGAGAAAGCATTTCCGTTGTTAGTCAACCTTCAGTAAAACAGGCAAAGCATTGTGTTGGTCTACCTTCAGTAAAACAGGCAAAGCATTGTGTTGGTCTACCTTCAGTAAAACAGGCAAAGCATTGTGTTGGTCTACCTTCAGTAAAACAGGCAAAGCATTGTGTTGGTCTACCTTCAGTAAAACAGGCAAAGCATTGTTAGTTAACCTTCAGTAAAACAGGCAAAGCATTGTGTTAGTCAACCTTCAGTAAAACAGGCAAAGCATTGTGTTAGTCAACCTTCAGTAAAACAGGCAAAGCATTGTGTTAGTCAATTTCATTGAAATAAACGTTTAGTTTTCGAAATTATAGTTTCCGTATTTGACCATATTAATGACTTAAGGCTCATATATTTCTGTGTTTATTACATTATAATTAAGTCTATTATTTGAGCAGTCTGACTGAGCGGTGGTAGGCAGCAACAGGCTCGTAAGCATTCATTCAAACCACACTTTCCTCCGTTTGCCAGCAGCTCTTCGCTGTGCTTGAAGTACAGCGCTGTTTATTATTTTTTTATTTAACCTTTATTTAACCAGGTAGACTAGTTGAGAACAAGTTCTCATTTGCAACTGCGACCTGGCCAAGATAAAGCATAGCAGTGTGAACAGACAACACAGAGTTACTGTTGGTGGAATTTCTAAATTCCTATATGTTTTATAGCCAAAATCAAATTCGCACTCTCTCTATTCATTAATGAGTTGTAAATTCATTAATTATGCATGAAGTAGATCGAGACCAGTCTTAAAAGCCAGGTAACAGCGTTTATTGCAAGAGTACTAACCAAAAATACAAAGACCCTTACATTTTAAAGAGAGAACATAAAATGACATCATCAGTTTCTCACACTCTCTTCGATTCCCACAATAGCCCAGTGTTTTCAGGTCCGGAGATGTCTTCTACTCCCCTCATAAACCAGACATTCCAATCTGTCTAAAAGATATCTTCTCCTCCACAAATGGTACATCAAGGACCATTCTTATCTGTCAGAAAAGATACATCATCCCTCTCCCTTAAACTTCCCGCGAGGTACAGACAATTAATTCGTTTCACTTACATTTTCAGTAACAGCTTAACCAAGAGCCCATACATAATAGTATTAGAATAAATGGTTCTATTTGAAATGTATACATTATTAATCATTTCAACTATAATTTCCTCCAACAGTTACACATGGAGTAAACTATTAACAAGTCAATAACACAGTAGAAAAAAAGTCTATAACATTGTGTGCAAAAGGCATGAGGAGGTAGGCGAATAATTACAATTTTGCAGATTAACACTGGAGTGATAAATGATCAGATGGTCATGTACAGGTAGAGATATTGGTGTGCAAAAGGGCAGAAAAGTAAATAAATAAAAACAGTATGGGGATGAGGTAGGTAAAAATGGGTGGGCTATTTACCGATAGACTATGTACAGCGGCAGCGATCGGTTAGCTGCTCAGATAGCAGATGTTTGAAGTTGGTGAGGGAGATAAAAGTCTCCAACTTCAGCTATTTTTTTTTGTTGCAATTCGTTCCAGTCACAGCCAGCAGAGAACGAAAGGCGGCCAAATGAGGTGTTGGCTTTAGGGATGATTAGTGAGATACACCTGCTGGACCGCGTGCTACGGGTGGGTGTTGCCATCATGACCAGTGAACTGAGATAAGGCGGTGCTTTACCTAGCATGCACTTGTAGATGACCTGGAGCCAGTGGGTCTGGCGACGAAGATGTATGACTTCAAGCCCATCAACTCCCGAGGCTGGCAGTACTATAGTGCCTATAAGAACATCCAATAGTCAAAGGTCTATGAAATACAAATGGTATAGAGAGAGAGAGTCCTATAATAACTACAACCTAAAACTTCTTAACTGGGAATATTGAAGACTCATGTTTTAAGGAACCACCAGATTTCATATGTTCTGAGCAAGGAACTTAAACGTTAGCTTTTTTACATGGCACATATTGCACGTTTACTTTCTTCTCCAACACTTTGTTTTTGCATTATTTAAACCAAATTGAACATGTTTCATTATTTATTTGAGACTGAATTGATTTTTATTTATGTATTATACTAAGTTAAAATAATTGTTCATTCAGTATTGTTGTAATTGTCATTATTACAAAAACAAAAATGGTCCGATTTTAATCGGTATCGGCTTTTTGTGGTCCTCCAATCGGTATCGGAGTTGAAAAATCATAATTGGCCGACCTCTATTATAGAGCCTCGCTTGTTATTTTACTGTTTCATTATTTGTTCCTTTTATTTTCTTTATCTATTTTGTACTTACAAATAAGTGTTATTTATTTTCTTAATGCTGTTGGTTAAGGGCTTGTAAGTCAGCATTTCACTAAGGTCGACACCTGTTGTATTCGGTGCATGTGACAAATAAAATGAATTTGACATGCGGCAATGTTGATGACAACAACGCTGTTTCCACTTTGCTTTTTAATATTAATCCACTTCTGCAATTACACTATTAGCTAATGCTAATTGCTACCTTACTAACAAATGTACTGAGTCCAAGCAAACGTAACGAGCAAATACAGCCTGATAATACCAGTGATGGTGTAGAACTAAATCTGCATGTTTTTTGTGCAACAGTAACTTCTAAATCAGAGGAATTCACGAAGCAAGAATATGTTAGCTTCGTGAAGTAGGTAAGAGAGAACATTCAATGTAGCCAAATATTTAAGAGTCTCCTAGGAAACACTTGTCAACACTTTGGTTCCTACCCTGTCACAGTAACTCCTCCCTGGCATTTTCATTTGTTATATCAAACACTGTATTCGACGTGCCCACTATTATATTCTAACTATAAAATTTGAATAATCATTCTATTTCCATGATTCCAACAGTTCACCCAAGTGTTATGCTCTAAATCACAAGTCAAATTGCAATTTCAACATTTGGTTAAAAATAAGGCCTAGATTGTTTGCCCATATCATGCAGCCCTACGTGGCATTGTGGAAATTCTCAAATGAGTGTAGAATTTCTTGAACAGTATAAAACAATCAGAATAGAGAAAGACCCATTGATATCACTTAGACTGTACAGTATGTGTTGCCACCCTGGGGTCATGTACAGTAGGTGTTGCCATGACCCCAGGGGTGGCAACACCAGCTGTGGGTAGACATTCAGAGACTTGTCCCGAAGCCACTCCTGCGTTGTCTTGTCTGTGTGCTTAGTGTCGTTGTCTTGATGGAAGGTGAACCTTCACCCCAATTTGAGGTCCTGGGCGTTCTGGAGCAGGTTTTCAGCAAGGATCTATCTGTACTTTGCTCCGTTCATCTTTCCCTCGATCCTGATTAGTCTCCCAGTCTCTGCCGCTGAAAAACATCCCCACAGCATGATGCTGCCACCACCATGCTTCACCGTAGGGATGGTGCCTGGTTTCCTCCAGATGTGATGCTTGGCATTCAGACCAAAGAGTTCAATCTTGGTTTCATCAGACCAGAGAATCTTGTTTCTCATGGTCTGAGAGTCTTTAGGTGCCTTTTGGCAAACTCCAAGTGGGCTGTCATGTGCCTTTTACTGAGGAGTGGCTTCCGTCTGGCCACTCTACCAGAAAGGCCTGATTGGTGGAGGGCTGCAGAGATGGTTGTCCTTCTGGAAGGTTCTCCCATCTCCACAGAGGAACTCTGGAGCTCTGTCAGTGACCATCTGGTTTTTAGTCACCTCCCTGACCGAGGCCCTTCTCCCCCGACTGCTCAGTTTGGCAGGGCGGCCAGCTCTTGGAAGAGACTTGGTGGTTCCAAACTTCTTCCATTTAAGAATGATGGAGGCACTGTGTTCTTGGCTGCAACTTTGAAAGTCCCCATTTTTTTGGGTACAATTCCCCAGATCTGTGCCTCGACACAACCCTGTCTCGGAGAGATAAGGACAATTCCTTTGACCTCATGGCTAGGGTCTGAATACTGATGTAAATGAGGTATTTCTGTTTATTTTTTATCGTTACACCGGTTTTCGCTTTATCCTTCAAGGGGTATTGTGTAGATTGCTTCTTTCTTTTATTTGATCAATTTTGCAACGTAACGTGGTAAAATTCAAGGGGTCTGAATATTTTCCGAAAGTAGGGTGTTTTTGTTCCAGTTTGTTTAGCTGTCTATAGAAGCATATACAGTATAGGTGTTTTGTTAGCTTTAAGGGTATTTTTGTAGTGGTTATTTTTCAGGGGAGATCAGGTTCTCATTCTCAATGGTGACCTGAGAACAAACTATTCAACATCATTCAGTAAAACAGACACAGCCGTTTCAGATTCACAACTTTTCAATAACACAAATTATTACAATCTACCAAAACACTCACAAACTAGAGTGAATCTATTCCTCATCAGCTTTCTAAACTACTGGGATTTTAGAGGTTCAGCTGACCAGCTGATAAATGATGCATTGATGAGTATTAAACCTGAACACTGCAGCCAAGAGTTTTAGAGTAATGGCTGCTGCATTCTGATAAATGGGAAGTCCCATAATGAGGGGCTGCAGGAACGTTGAGTGTCCAGCCTGCTTTCTGTTTAGGGAGAGGCCTGGTCTAGTTCTATAAAGCCTTGAATCTCAGCTTTACCAGCTCATCTGTCTGTCTTTTTATTTTTTTTACATTTTTGCTAATCCAAAAGCCCAAATATTTATGGTTGGGAACCTGCTCAATGAGAGGACCATCACATAAATGTGTAAACCATCTGAAATATCTCAATGAGAAAAAACAGGATGTATTTTGTTTTTCCCGCCGCATGAAGGACCTATTTCAAATCCATAAGGGCTTTCTGCAAGGTAACCAAATCTGATGCTCTAACAGGCTGGTCAGCAGCAGGGCCAATGGTGTTATTATCATATAGATTAATGTTCGCTTTTTGCAGATATATTATTCATATAAATAGTAAAGAGGATGGGTCCCAACATCAACCCTTGCGGGACACCTTTTAGTAATTTCAAGGTCACGTGACACTATCAGAAAGCACACATCAGAGCTTTGTCTCTGTCTGTACAGGAACTACCCGACCCTGGTGAACGTGGAGAAGAGGAGGAAGGTGATGGATGCCAGGGAGGAGACTGGAGCGGTGCTGGAAACCGCTCAGTTTGGGTACTTCTTCCTACATTTTTATTTGTTTTTATTGGTTTGTACAAGTTAGGTTACAAATACAACAGGATGATATTGTACTGATGCACAAGTTTCCTCCACGGAATAGTTGGGACCTAATATTGGCTGAACTATTAAGGCCATGCTACAACATGCTGTGTGTTCTGTTGTCAGGAGGATGAGGGGTAGGGGTTGTGGACAGCGTGGTGGAAGGTTCCAGAGGGGCAGATGGGCCAGACCAGGTCCTCGTCAGTCAGAGAGACCGCCACACCCCACTCAACCCCCCATGGAGAGGCCTCCACCCCTCACTCAGTACCCCAGGGAGGGAGACCCACTGGGGGCTCTTGCCAACAGCGACCCAGGTCAGTCAGTGATCCAGGAACCTGCCAGAGACTAGTTTTTTAAAGGTCCTAATGTCTGTTCCTGTATACACAACCCCTGTTGACTCTGACCCCTGCAGACTCTGATACAGAGGAGCCAGTCAGTGGAGGTGGGGTGACTGTGGCCCCTAAACAAATGACATCAGGGCTGGGATCTCTGATGGCCAGCTACGGCTCCATGACCGAGAGCGACAGTGACCAGGAACCACAAGGTGAGCTTTAAATGTCTGTTTTCCCCGTATGGAGGCTTGTTTTCTCTGTCTGTGTGTGGAGGCAACAAACAGAAGACGTCGATTCCACTGTTTTAGCTTTAATATTTTAACTTTCATTATATTTCGTTATTCAACACGTTGAGATGTAAAGTTAGTGGTGTCTCAGTCCTGCCCATCCAGAGGACCAGTCAGCTGCTGAAGGAGAACCAGGCAATGCTGAAGGCTCTGTCAGCCAAGCCCCAGAACAGTGCTTCATCTGGGGCTAAGAGACTCTACCCTGAGCCCCCCCGGGAACCACAGCCTGGGTCTGGTCCTCATAGACCTAGTCGGGGGAGAGGAAGAGGAGCGAGAGGAGGACGAAACAACATGGACACCCCCCAACAGCGCCGCGCCACTCTGCTTGAGATGGTAAGACACCGGGAAAGAGGCATCAAGGCACAACTGATTTTACAAATCGGTTGAGATAAAAGTTAAACATTTTCAAGTCTGTATTGTGAATGTAGTTAGCATTTTTTTCTGCCTGCTGAATTGTTCTATGACCCCTGACCTTTACAGTTACTGGCCCCAGACATCCGCCATGAGAGGAACGTGCTCCTGCAGTGTGTTCGCTACATTGTCCGAAACAACTTCTTTGTACTGGAGGGTCAAACTCAGGACCAGGAGGGAACTCTGGGTAGCACGGTGACCAGAGATGACCCTAACCTTGACCTCCAGACACAGGAAGTGAGAGCAGATGATCTGAGGGCTCTACTCCCAGCTACCTCTGTGGTTGGTCCAGATGAAAAAGGTGACCAGGTGAGGTCATCACTAGAAGGTACCCAGAAACCACCAGTCTGCCAGGGACCTTCAGAGGTGGACATTTTGAATGGTGAAGATGTTCATCCTGAGGAGATGCCAGGTGCAGCCTCTAACCCTGATGTCATAACTCAGCTGAACTCTAACCCTGATGTCCTGGGGACTGTGGCTGAGCAGTCTGTAGCCCAACAAGTGGGAGAAGACCAGAGCATGGAAGAGAACACACAGAGTGGACCAGCCGGCTCACAGTCACATCCCCTCCAGGAAACCCCAATGGACTTGGCTGTGAAGGCTAATTATGGAGATGGTCACCCTGAAGACCACTCCCAGACCTCCATCCCCAACTATGATGATGAAGTCTGGGAGACCCAAGACCCCTGAAGTCACCCTGACCCTTCAATCAAGACTATCACCCTTCAATCAAGACTGCCACCCTAACCTTTAAATCAAGACTGCCACCCTAACCTTTAAATCAAGACTGCCACCCTAACCTTTAAATCAAGACTGCCACCCTAACCTTTAAATCAAGACTGCCACCCTAACCTTTAAATCAAGACTGCCACCCTAACCTTTAAATCAAGACTGCCACCCTAACCTTTAAATCAAGACTGCCACCCTAACCTTTAAATCAAGACTGCCACCCTAACCTTTAAATCAAGACTGCCACCCTAACCTTTAAATCAAGACTGCCACCCTAACCTTTAAATCAAGACTGCCACCCTAACCTTTAAATCAAGACTGCCACCCTAACCTTTAAATCAAGACTGCCACCCTAACCTTTAAATCAAGACTGCCACCCTAACCTTTAAATCAAGACTGTCACCCTAACCTTTAAATCAAGACTGTCACCCTTCAATCAAGACTGTCACCCTAACCTTTAAATCAAGACTGTCACCCTAAAAGCAGATTTATTCTTGATCCAGAAATGTGGTCCGGAGGCTCCGTACAATTGCGTAGCCTCCGGAGGCTTGCAGAGGCCAACTCAAGCTCCGCATTGCCGTGCACCTCCAAATTTTGTAACCATGCAGAGCTCTGTATAGCTCCGTTTTTGACATAATTGGATGACTGTAGTTGGGGGCGGGACTTCCTGTATAAACACAAAATTCCTTCCTTCACAACAGCTCTGAAGTATGAATGCCCTGACTTCTGTAGAGGCCGTATCGCAGTAAATGCTGTACGGCCATATCGGATTGGCCATGCAGAGCCTTTAACCCTTAAATCAAGACAGTCCCCTTGACCTTTCACCTTGTCTCTGATGTTGGCGAGTTATTTCCCTACAGTCATTTATGTTTTCATCTAAACATCAACTACCTCTGGCATTTTATTTGTACTCTTCTTTTTTCAACATGGAAATAAATGACTTGTTCTACTGTGGGAATATAACCCAGGAAATCGATAGTTCTTGGACCATCTTTGTCCTTTTTCAAATCAAATGTATTTGTCACATGCTCGTGTTTAGCAGATGTTATTGCGGGTGTAGCGAAATGCATGTAAGCTATGTATCAGTCTTATGGCATGTGGATGGAAGCTGTTCAGGAGCCTGTTGGTGTCAGACTTGATACAACGGTACCACTTGCCCCGCGGAAGCAGAGACAAGTCTATGGCTTAGGTGGTTATAACGGTTCTGGATGGAGGGAGCTAGGCCCCAGTGATGTACTGGGCTGTCCTCACCACTCTCTGATATAGAGATTCTGGATGGCAGGGAGCTGGGCCCCAGTGATGTACTGGGCTGTCCTCACCACTCTCTGATATAGAGATTCTGGATGGCAGGGAGCTGGGCCTTTGTTAACAACTACTTTTGGGACCTTGTTAACATTACAACATGAAATCCGTGTCTTAAACGTTGCTACGTTTTGTAAATAGCGAAGAAAACATGTAATCTGCTTGACCATATTAAAGTTACTTATCTCACAGATCACGAAGTCAGATCATTTTCACTCCATTCACATGCTTATCAGTTTGAGCCATACACAGGCTTGTCATGTTGTTATTTGAACAGGCCCTGGTCTACAGTGAAATCATCTCATTTCAGTCCTCCTTTATGATGATTCATTTTGTTCTATCTCTCGTAGCTCATTAGTACACCTTTTGTGGTTGAAATGTATATCTATTGTGTGTCCTAGGATACAACAATTAATTGAACCCCTAACCCTGGTAACGGAGGACATCAGGTGGGTGTTGGGCAGAACCCCTAGGTCCTGGAGAACATCAGTTGGGTCTGGGTGTTGGGTTGAACCCCCTAGGTCCTGGAGAACATCAGTTGGGTCTGGGTGTTGGGCAGAACCCCTAGGTCCTGGAGAACATCAGTTGGGTCTGGGTGTTGGGTTGAACCCCCTAGGTCCTGGAGAACATCAGTTGGGTCTGGGTGTTGGGCAGAACCCCTAGGTCCTGGAGAACAGGTAACGGAGGACATCGGGTGGATCTGGGTGTTGGGTTGAACCCCCTAGGTCCTGGAGAACATCAGTTGGGTCTGGGTGTTGGGCAGAACCCCTAGGTCCTGGAGAACAGGTAACGGAGGACATCGGGTGGATCTGGGTGTTGGGCAGGACCCCTAGGTCCTGGAGAACATCAGTTGGGTCTGGGTGTTGGGTTGAACCCCCTAGGTCCTGGAGAACATCAGTTGGGTCTGGGTGTTGGGTTGAACCCCCTAGGTCCTGGAGAACATCAGTTGGGTCTGGGTGTTGGGCAGAACCCCTAGGTCCTGGAGAACAGGTAACGGAGGACATCGGGTGGATCTGGGTGTTGGGTTGAACCCCCTAGGTCCTGGAGAACATCAGTTGGGTCTGGGTGTTGGGCAGAACCCCTAGGTCCTGGAGAACAGGTAACGGAGGACATCGGGTGGATCTGGGTGTTGGGCAGGACCCCTAGGTCCTGGAGAACATCAGTTGGGTCTGGGTGTTGGGTTGAACCCCCTAGGTCCTGGAGAACATCAGTTGGGTCTGGGTGTTGGGTTGAACCCCCTAGGTCCTGGAGAACATCAGTTGGGTCTGAGTGTTGGGTTGAACCCCCTAGGTCCTGGAGAACATCAGTTGGGTCTGGAGCAGAGTTAGAGGTTAGGAGACAGACGTCAACAAGCAAACACACAGGTTACACTTTACTGGGAGAACATTTTGATGGATTAGTGCAGTGTTATAAATGGGAGAGATTTACTTTTCAACACTTGGATGGTACAGCCTACCTCAAGCTGGTCCCCCTCTGACTCCGAGCACAGATAATCAGACTGATCTGAACTCACTGGTTCTGGTGGATGGGATACTTCCTAGGGAGCTCAGACAGTTGATGGTCCTCAAGTCATTTGGAGGTAAATTGAGGGCCATTTTTATAAGCTCAGCATAACTACCATTTCTTTCTTTCTCAAATGTCAACCAAAGCTTAACACACTATCTATTGGGCTTCACTGAATTGTAGGGCATCAGGGCTTTCAGTGGTCGACCGTCCAACTCCAGCATGTAAATCCTGGTGGGGACAGTTTTTAGATGCATGCCAGCAAAGCCGATGCACAACACTAAACAATACATTAATTGCACTATAATGTTGACAGGGGGGGGCAACAAACTGTTAGGGACTATATCAATCTGTCCCAACACCTTACCACTGCTACACCTGACTATCAGCGGAGCCTTGTCTGGCAGCGAAACGGTTCATTCATCCTGTTGGATTCGTGGTAAACTTTGAACATTGAGATATTAAAGACATGATAGATCAGACGCATAGTGTATAAAAAGAGACTGGGTTTATGCCAGAAGGTAATGGGTCTCCGTAGAAAGACCGATGGCTTTGGAATGTGTTGGGTGGATGGGAGGAGATCACAGGATTGCTATAAGGGAAGTGGATGGACATCTGTGGATTAGGCGAAGGAGGGGTTGAGGTCAAGAGGTCAGGTCAGATCCCCTGAAGGGAGTAATAAGGGTTTAGTATCCCATTTCCCTCATCCTGTGGAACCATAAGATGTAAGGGTTGGAGAGAAAGAGTGTCCAAAGTGGGGTATACAGTGCCTTGCGAAAGTATTCGGCCCCCTTGAACTTTGCGTTCTTTTGCCACATTTCAGGCTTCAAACATAAAGATATAAAACTGTATTTTTTTGTGAAGAATCAACAAGTGGGACACAATCATGAAGTGGAACGACATTTATTGGATATTTCAAACTTTTTTTAACAAATCAAAAACTGAAAAATTGGGCGTGCAAAATTATTCAGCCCCCTTAAGTTAATACTTTAGCGCCAAAAAAAAGATATTCCCTTTTTGTAGTCTGTAATGTTTTGACGAGTTTCAGAACCGGTGTAGTATGACTCAATCTTGGGCCTGTATTGAAGCTTTGCCTGTTTGATGGTTCGTCGGAGGGCGTAGCAGGATTTCTTCTAAGCTTCCTTGAAAGCGGCAGCTCTAGCCTTTAGCTCAGTGCGGATGTTGCCTGTAATCCATGGCTTCTGGTTGGGGTATGTACGTGCGGTCTACTTATTGATGAAGCCAATGACTGATGTGGTGTACTCCACAATGCAATCGGCAGAATCCCGTAACATGTTCCAGTCTGCTCGCAAAACAGTCCTGTAGCTTAGCATCTGCTTCGTTTGACCACTTTTTTATTGATCTAGTCACTGGTGCTTCCTGTTTTAATTTTAGCTTGTAAGCAGGAATCAGGAGGATAGAATTATGGTCAGATTTGCCAAACGGAGATAGGGCTTTGTATGCGTCTCTGTGGAGTAAAGCTTTTGCTTTTTTGACGCCTTCTGGTTGCACATTTTAACATGCTGATAGAAATTTGGTAAAATGGTCCCTGGCTACTAGGAGCGCTGCCTCTCGGTGAGCGTTAACTTGTTTGCTTATGGCGTAATACAGCTCATTCAATGCTGTCTTAGTGCCAGCCTCTGACTGCGGTGGTATGTAAACAGCTACAAAGAATACAGATAAACTCTCTCGGTAGGTAGTGTGGTCTACAGCTTATCATGATATACTCTACCTCAGGCGAGCAAAAGCTCTAGACTTCCTTAGATATCGTGCACCGGCTGTTTACAAAAATACATAGACCGCCGCCTCTTGTCTTACCAGACGCCACGTTTCTATCCTGCCGGTACATCGTATAACCAGTATGTTGTTGAGCTGTGACTCCGTGAAGCATAAGATGTTAGTTTTTAATGTCCCGTTGTTAGTTTAATCTTCCGCGTAACTCGTCGATTGTATTGTCCAAAGATGGCACGTTTGCTAGCAGAATGGAAGGAAGTGGGGGTTTATTCGATCGCCTACGGATTCTCAATCGATCGGCCTCTCTTTCTCTGCCGCCTCTTCACGTGATCGGGGCCTGTCCCCGAGGAAGCAGTGTGTCCTTCGTGTCGGGCTCGTCAGAGTCGTGAAAGGGGAAAAAAGGATTCTGCTAGTCTGTAGTGAGTAATCGCAGGCCTGTTTTCCAGAAGTTATTTTCGGTCATAGAAGATGGTAGCGGCAACATTATGTACAAAACAAGGTTTAAAAAACAAGTTTCAAACAACGCAAATAAACAATCGACTGGGGGCATGTAAAATGTCTGCCATCTTCTTCGGGGCCATCTTACAGTAACTTTTTGTTCAGCACTTTTGAAATGTACAGCGACAGAATTCAGAACATGGGCCTTTCTTACAGTATTCTCTGCACACAAAGTCAGAACCGTAGGATAAATAAAGGGGCATATAAGCAGACATTTAAAGCTCAACAATATTCAATAATTACATTTCTCTAGAACAGGCTATAGAGAGTTCTGTTCTGACATGTGCACCACAAGTTGCACAATTTATGCAGCAGCATACAAGATATCTTTGGATTCATTCATTTTGTCATCAAAGTCCGGCATTCTCTGGATTTATGGTGCTTTCAAGACAACTGGGAACTCAGCAAAAAACAAGGTTAAATCATGTCAGTGATCTTCAGATCGGAGCTCTAGAAAGAGGCCTGAGTTCCCGACTTGCAATTCCGAGTTATATGACCATTTGAAATGTATTTTCCCAGTCTCAGCCCCGAGTTTCCTGTTGTTTTGAGCACGGCAGAAGTCATGCTGGATTGACAGCATGGCCAATGTTGAATGTTTATCTGTTTAAGCTTGGAAAAGAGACCGTTAAACCCAAACCCACTCCACTGAAAAGCAGGCTAGTGATTGCTTTGCAATGCTTGGAGTTAGTCACTGATTCCTTCCAAACCACTCATTGTTGAATATGCGTTTGCAATTTGTGTAATGTTTATGGCCGATGAGCACAAGTTTTAACTTCTCTTCATATGACAAGGATTAAAAAGGATTTCCCTGTAGATTGTTGATTTGATTCATGACTGCTAGATAAGATTTTGAAAGTATGATGTTGCCATGATCAGTCCAATCAGAGCTACTGTAGATATTTAGTATTTTTATTAGGATCCCCATTAGCTGTTGCAAAAGCAGAAGCTACTCTTCCTGGGGTCCACACAGAACACAGAACACGGAACACGGAACATAATACATTATGACATAATACAGAACATCAATAGACAACAACAGCTCAAGGACAGAACATATATTTTTAAAGGCACACGTAGCATACACATCAATACACACAAACTATCTGCGTCCAATAGGGGAGAGGCGTTGTGCCGTGAGGTGTTGCTTTATCTGGTTTTTATTTGACCAATATGAGATGGGAAGGAAGTTCCATGCAATAATGGCTCTATATAATACTGAACGCTTTCTTGAATTTGTTCTGGATTTGTGGACTGAAAAAATCCCTGGTGGGATAAGTGTGTGTGTCAGAGTTGTGTGTAAATTGACTATGCAAACAATTTGGGATTTTCAACACATTGTTTCCTATAAAAAGAAGTAATGCTGTTAGTATCTCAGCGCTTAGCCAAGAGAGATTGGCGTGCATGGTATTTATATCACCCGTCTGATTACAATGAAGAGCAAGATGTGCTGCTCTGTTCTGGGCCAGCTGCAACTTAACTAGGTGTTTCCTTGCAGCACTGGACCACACGACTGGACAATAATCAAGATTAGACAAAACTAGAGCCTGCAGAACTTGCTTTTTGGAGTGTGGTATCAAAAAAGCAGAGCATCTCTATTTATTATTGACCTCTCCCCATCTTTACAACCATTGAATCTGTGTGTTTACAATCTAAGGTAATGCCAAGTAAGTTAGTCTCCTAAACTTGTTCAACAGCCATACCATTCATTACCAGATGTAGCAGAGGTCTAGAACTTAATACAACGTGATTTGCGGTCATTTTATCTGTGGCCAATGACCTTGCGCCTTCTTGGATGGCACTTCTAATGTTATGGCAGCGTCCAAGGGGTTTGAATTTTTGAGCTCTACCCTTAGATTTAGTGGTGAAGTACAGTGCTTTGGGGAAGTATTCAGACCCCTTAACTTTTTAAACATTTTGTTAAGTTAGTCTTATTCTAAAATGGATTAAATAAAAATAGTTTCTCAGCAATCTACACAAAATATGCCATAATGACAAAGCGAAAACAGGTTTTTAGAAATGTTTGCAAATGTATAAAAATAAAAACAAGTATTCAGACCGATTAATTTAAGGAGAGGTTTTTTTATGTCACATGGTCTGTGAAGACTCCAAGCATCATTTCATCAATTATGGACAACTCATGAACTAGGATTTAAAACATGTTTTGATTCAACTCGTATTATATTGAATGTAGGCTACCTGTTCTGCGTGTGTAAAATTGGCTCGGCTGAGAGGGTAGGCAACCTGTTCTGTGTGTGTTCAGGTGTGTTAAATTGCCCCGGCTGAGAGGGTAGGCAACCTGTTCTGTGTGTGTTCAGGTGTGTTAAATTGCCCTGGCTGAGAGGGTAGGCTACCTGTTCTGTGTGTGTTCAGGTGTGTTAAATTGCCCTGGCTGAGAGGGTAGGCAACCTGTTCTGTGTGTGTTCAGGTGTGTTAAATTGCCCTGGCTGAGAGGGTAGGCAACCTGTTCTGCGTGTGTTCAGGTGTGTTAAATTGCCCTGGCTGAGAGGGTAGGCAACCTGTTCTGTGTGTGTTCAGGTGTGTTAAATTGCCCTGGCTGAGAGGGTAGGCTCCTGACAGTGGTGTAGTCCTAGTTGGGGGTAAATGCCATTTTACTCACCTTTTTCAGTTAAAATGCTTTCAAAGTAAAGTGGGAGCATTGCTTTTTTATTAGTTTTCTGACCGGCAGTCAGTTTACCCACCGATGTTTTCTGACCGGCAGTCAGTTTACCCACCGATGTTTTCTGACCGGCAGTCAGTTTACCCACCGATGTTTTCTGACCGGCAGTCAGTTTACCCACCGATGTTTTCTGACCGGCAGTCAGTTTACCCACCGATGTTTTCTGACCGGCAGTCAGTTTACCCACCGATGTTTTCTGACCGGCAGTCAGTTTACCCACCGATGTTTTCTGACCGGCAGTCAGTGGCTACTAATAGGCCTATTCTGAAGTTCATGGCACATTGTAGCCCAGTCTAATAAATTCACCTTGTTAGGGTGACCATCCTGTTTTTCCCAGGACACTTTCAGCGACCTGTACGCACTCGTTGGCTGGCCCACGCGTCATACTCGTCGCCAAACCCACTGGCTCCAGGTCATCTACAAGTCTCTGCTAGGTAAAGCCCTGCCTTATCTCAGCTCACTGGTCACCATAGCAGCACCCGCTCGTAGCACGCACTCCAGCAGGTATATCTCACTGGCCAATTCTTACTTTGGCCGCCTTTCCTTTCAGTTCTCTGCTGGAACAAACTGCAAAAATCACTGGAGCTGGAGACTCATATCTTCCTCACTAGCTTTAAGCACCAGCTGTCAGAGCAGCTCACAGATCACTGCACCTGAACATAGCCCATCTGTAAATAGCCCATCCAACTACCTCATCCCCATACTGTATTTATTTATCTTGCTTCTTTGCACCCCAGTATCTCTAATTGCACATTCATCTTCTGCACATCCACCATTCCAGTGTTTAATTGCTATGTTCTAATTACTTCACCACCATGGCCTATTTATTACCTTACCTCCCTTATCTTAACTCATTTGCATTCACTGTATACAGACTTTTTGTTTTCTTTTGTTCTACTGTATTATTGACTATGTTTTGTTTATTCCATGTGTAACTCTGTTGTTGTATGTGTCGAATTGCTATGCTTTCTTGGCCAGGTCGCAGTTGCAAATGAGAACTTGTTCTCAACTAGCCTACCTGGTTAAATAAAGGTGAGATAAATAAAAATATATGATCAACAGAGAGTAGCAGCAGTGTAAAAGAGGGGTTGGAGGGGGCACACAATGCATATAATCCGGGTAACCATTTGGTTACCTGTTCAGGAGTCTTATGGCTTGGGGGTAAAAACTGTTGAGAAGCCTTTTTGTCCTAGATGTGGCACTCCGGTACCACTTGCCATGCGGTAGTAGAGAGAACCGTCTATGACTGGGGTGGCTAGGGTCTTTGACAATTTTTAGGGCCTTCCTCTGACACCGCCTGGTGTAGAGGTCCTGGATGGCAGGCAGCTTTGCCCCAGTGATGTACTGGGCCGTACGCACTACCCTCTGTAGTGCCTTGCAGTCGGAGGCCGAGCAATTGCCGTACCAGGTAGTGATTGTGGTAGCAGAATCAGAATCCTTTAGGTAACATTTATTTAAAAAATGTCTTATTCATTTTCTAAGTATGCTTATGTGGGAAAAGTTACTTTTCCCATTGGGGAGAGGTTAGTCCTGTCTTCTTATGGGAATGTGTCTAACTATTTACATGTCCCCTCTGAGGTTGCCCTTATCTTGATTTAGTATATGGCCTAGGAGGCTCACTGTCTCCGTGAGATGGGATGGGAGTATCTAAAATGACAATTGATATATACCATTGGATGAGGTAATGTCTTGGTCCTAAGTGGTACCAGGAATGAGATAAGAGCTTCGTTTAGGAGACCAAACTGAACGATAATTTATAGCTAAATACTGTCTGGCGATGGGATGCTCCTCTCTCAAGTAAAATTCTTCCTTTGTGCAGTTTTCCTAAGACCTGTGGTTTGGCATGTCGACTAGGGGTAGATCTTTGCTATAAAGGATCTCAGTTGCCATTATGTTGACACTCTCAGAGAATTCATTTATAGACACTGAATTGATCTGAGAGTCACAGGGCTATGGTGAAGCTCATATTTATTAAAGATGGACTTTATGATAACTCTGACTTGTGCGTGGTTTGCTCTCTCATGATTTGGTAATACAGGAAATTTCCACGACATGATGCAACCGGTCAGGATGCTCTCGATGTTGCAGCTGTAGAACCTTTTGAAGATCTCAGGACCCATGCCAAATCGTTTTAGTTTCCTGGGGGGAATAGGTTTGGTCATGCCCTCTTCATGACTGTCATGATGTGCTTGGACCATGTTAGTTTGTTGGTGATGTGGACACCAAGGAACTTGAAGCTCTCAACCTGCTCCACTACAGCCCTGTCAATGAGAATGGGGACGTGCTCGGTGCTCCTTTTCCTGTAGTCCACAATCATCTACTTAGTCTTGGTTACGTTGAGGGATAGGTTGTTATTCTGACACCACCCGGCCAGGTCTCTGACCTCCTCCCTATAGGCTGTCTCGTCGTTGTCGGTGATCAGGCCTACCACTGTTGTGTCGTCTGCAAACTTAATGATGGTGTTGGAGTCGTGCCTGGCCATGCCTTGTTCAGGTACAGAACGATGGCGCTCTTGCTGCAGGTGATTCCCTGATCCACGTATACAGAATGGTGTCGTCTGCGTAGACATCTGGCCCTTCTTTGGACACAGTGTTAACGAACCTCCAAACGAGCTTCAATGCTATACAACACTCCTTCCGTGGCCTCCAACTGCTCTTAAACACTAGCAAAACTAAATGCATGCTTCCCGCCCACACCCGCCTGACTAGCATCACTACTGTGGACGGTTATGACTTAAAATATGTGGACAACTACAAATATCTAGTTGTCTGGCTAGACAGTAAACTCTCGGTTACTAGTCCAATGCTCTAACCACTAGGCTAGTCTCCTGCTGCCCCAATAAATGGAATAAACGTGGTGAGTGAAAAACTTGATGAAATAGTCTACCCTACCCGGTATCTTATTGATTTAGCAACTTTTCAGAGTACGCTGGCAACTTTTCTTTCAAACAGCACCTAGCAACAAATTTAGCTACTTTTAAAATGTATTTCGAACTTTTGAAAGTGACTCAAACGCTAAAATGCATTCTCCCTCTAAATAACACAAAACCGATTTTCTCTGTCACACACTCCATCACAACACACGTGTCTGGCTGCAAAAGTGCAGTGTGAGTTACATGCAGCAGGCACTCAGCTCGTGCACAGGCAGCAGCAATTTCAGCAAATTGCAAATCATTGTTGGCTGACAGCAGCAGCAGTAGTACGAGTTCGACGAGACAAATGTTTGATCTAGAACAGAACTTACAACATCAATCAACATTTCTCAATCAAAATTGTACAGCCAGAAGTACAGAAAAGAGTGTGACTCTGTACCTTTAAAGGGTGTCTGAAGCCAGTAATTGGGGATGATTGTCGGCATTCTGTGCCTACTGCAGATCAGATCTGCTTGCAACAATGTATGACATCAAAAAACATTGCAAACATTTGCAAAGCATATAAATAAATCAAAACTGTACAACCTACACAGTCTACATTACCACAGTCTACATTACCACAGTCTACATTACCACAGTCTACATTACCACAGTCTACATTACCACAGTCTACATTACCACAGTCTACATTACCACAGTCTACATTACCACAGTCTACATTACCACAGTCTACATTACCACAGTCTACATTACCACAGTCTACATTACCACAGTCTACATTACCACAGTCTACATTACCACAGTCTACATTACCACAGTCTACATTACCACAGTCTACATTACCACAGTCTACATTACCACAGTTGGTTATTAAGAAAGTGGATAACTGCAAAAGCGCAGAAGCTACTATATGCCATTGCAGAGCATTGTTCGCTGCTAGCATGCCACCATTTAGGTATGGCTTGCAAAGCTGCCTTTTCAGATTCTGTGGCAGCAACAAACTTCCATATGCACCGCACCAAGTGCACAGAAATTATTAGGGGAGTACTGGCTCCTTATTTTCTCCAAAGGGTAACATCAGATGTGGGGGATGAGAAGTTCAGTCTCCTTTTGGATGAGTCCGCTGACCAATACCTGGGTGTGGTGATTCGGTATTTCAGTGCTAAAAAAAAGAACCGTTGTGTCCACATTTCTCGGGCTGGTTGAATTGGAGGGGGGCGATGCCAGATCAATAGCAAAGGTGGTAGTTGAGTTTCTTGAGAAGTGTAACCTTGAAAAAGAGAATCTTCAGGGGTTTAAAGGAAGAATGTGCATTGCCCAATTTGGTTCTCATCCGCTGTGTTATTCTTTACAATTGGCTGTCAGTGCAGTATCCAAAAGAAACCATCCCTAGGAGGGTTGAGTACTTAATCAGGGAAACCTACAACTGGTTTTCAATTTCCTCAAAACGGCATGAGGCGTACAAAGCAGTGTATGCCACCATGAATTGTGGCCAGAAACCCCTGCAGATCACAAGTGTGTCACATGTTGGCTAACGATTAAGCCTGCGGTAACTCGTATATTGAGCCAGTGGGAAGAACTGAAACTCCACTTTGAGTTGACCAAGGCCAGTGAGCATTGCTACATGGCGGATGTGCTCCATGCCACCTACATGGACAAGATCAACTATGTCTATCGGACATTCTTCAAATCAATCCTGTCCAACGTACAAGTTGCAGTGATGTCATTTGAGGGAGATCAAACAGATCCTGTCAAGCTTTTGGACAATCTGGTACATCTCTTAACATCAATTTGCAGCAGAGTAGTCAACCCTATGGCAAAAATGGATGTCCTGAAGGATCCCATTGATGGACATCTCAGCCCATCACCATACCTTGGGTAAGTTTTTGAGAGCATGGTGTACCAACTCAGTCTTGCGCCAGAGGACAAAAAGGTCATTCGGAGACGGTGCAGCAACTACATTGTTGCTTTAAGCAAGGAGCTGCAAGCAAGGCTCCCAGACAACATAGAAGCCTTGCGAAACATGGCCTTGTTCAGTGTTAAGGAAACGCCAAAGCACAATAAAGGCACCACTGAAATTATTAAAGTAGTTGAGCTACTGGGATACCAGCCCCAAACAATTGATCAAATTGTTTCCCAATTGAGAAACATCCATCTGTTTAGGTGGAACTCAACTGAAAATACAGTTGAGTTTTGGAGTGAAGTCAATAACTACACGGACTCTTCCGGGTCAAATCCATTTGAAGAACTGTGCAAAGCTGCACTCGCTGCCCTCTCCTTGCCACACTCAAATGCGGAGTTTGAACGGCTGTTCAGCCAAATGAGTGTGGTCAAGTCAAAGTTAAGAAATAGAATGTCACTGCACACTCTCAACTCCATACTCCTGGTGTGGTATGGACTGAAGCTGGCTGGTGATACCTGTTACCAGCATAAACTACCAAGTGAAGTTCTGCAGCAGTTTGGCACCACAGCAGCGTACAGCTTCAAGGCCTCTCCATCCTCCTGCTGGTTCCAGCTCCGTGACAATGCAGTTGGACAGTGAAGATGAAGAGGATTTCCTTGCCAATCTATGATTCATCATATTATCCTCTTACAGGAAATGGGAGGATATGTGGCAGCACGGGCCCTCCATTTGGAGTGGTTCCAATTTTAACAAGAACGACGGTGTTGCCATTTTAATCAACACCCCACAGGTGGTGGTGAAGGGGAGCACGGTGGTGGTAGGTGGGCGTGCTGTTTTAGCCAATTGTACTTTTATGGGGAGGGATTTTAACGTGCTAAATGTGTATGGTTTTAACGATAAACATGACCGGTGCACACTTTTAGAAGACCTGCAGTCCCACATGCTAGGGAGGGATCCTCTAGTGGTGGGTGGGGATTTTAACTGTGTTTTAAGTAGAGCAGACAGGAGAGGGGCAGGAGGGGATTTTAAGGTGGACAGGTCAAGTGTTTTATTGCAAGGGCTGTGCAGGGATTTTAAACTGACTGACTGTTTTAAAACCCTGCATCCAAGAGAGGAGGGCTTCACCTGGACCAGTGGTGACGGCACCAGAGCCTCTCGCATTGATTATCTGTTTACCCGGGACTGTCCCCCAACTGATGCTAGAATAACCCCTGCTTTATTCTCAGATCACGTAATGCTGACGTGCACCCTTTCACTATCTTCGGGTGTGACTGTGGGAAGAGGGCCCTGGAAACTGAACTGCTCCCTTCTAGAAGATGATATAGTTAGTCAGTACACGGAGCAGTTCAGCCAGTGGCAGATGCTACAGGACTTCTTTAGAGAGATAGGAACCCTTCTAGAAGATGATATAGTTAGTCAGTACACGGAGCAGTCCAGCCAGTGGCAGACGCTACAGGACTTCTTTAGAGAGATAGGAACCCTTCTAGAAGATGATATAGTTAGTCAGTACACGGAGCAGTTCAGCCAGTGGCAGATGCTACAGGACTTCTTTAGAGAGATAGGAACCCTTCTAGAACATGATATAGTTAGTCAGTACACGGAGCAGTTCAGCCAGTGGCAGACGCTACAGGACTTCTTTAGAGAGATAGGAACCCTTCTAGAAGATGATAGAGTAGTTAGTCAGTACACGGAGCAGTCCAGCCAGTGGCAGACGCTACAGGACTTCTTTAGAGAGATAGGAACCCTTCTAGAAGATGATATAGTTAGTCAGTACACGGAGCAGTTCAGCCAGTGGCAGACGCTACAGGACTTCTTTAGAGAGATAGGAACCCTTCTAGAAGATGATAGAGTAGTTAGTCAGTACACGGAGCAGTCCAGCCAGTGGCAGACGCTACAGGACTTCTTTAGAGAGATAGGAACCCTTCTAGAAGATGATAGAGTAGTTAGCCAGTACACGGAGCAGTTCAGCCAGTGGCAGACGCTACAGGACTTCTTTGACACATGAGCACAGTGGTGGGAAATGGTGAAGGGAAGGACGAGGACATTCTTTAGAGAGATAGGAACCCTTCTAGAAGATGATATAGTTAGCCAGTACACGGAGCAGTTCAGCCAGTGGCAGACGCTACAGGACTTCTTTAGAGAGATAGGAACCCTTCTAGAAGATGATATAGTTAGCCAGTACACGGAGCAGTTCAGCCAGTGGCAGACGCTACAGGACTTCTTTGACACACGAGCACAGTGGTGGGAAATGGTGAAGGGAAGGACGAGGACATTCTTTAGAGAGATAGGAAAGAAAAAAGCAGAAAAAATATATATGCGTGGTGGGACTGCAAAAGCGACTGGAAAGGTATTTTAACCTATGCCAACAGGGCCTTGATTTTAACCAAGAAATTAAAGAAGGAAATGGCACTTTTAGCAGAACAGAAAAGCAAGGGGGGTATTTTAAGAAGTAAAGAAAGGGAATTAGAAGAGGGGGAGAAGTGCACTAAGTACTTTTTTAAGAAAATAGTTAGTAAGGGTAGGTTAATGAGTGGTTTAAAAAATAAAGATGGGGTTTTAAAAACAGATACAGAGGGAATAAAATAAGTAGTCAAGGATTTTTATGGGGAACTGTTTGGGGTAAAAGATGTATGTGAAGAGACCATGGGGGACGTTTTAACCGACATCGACAAGACCCTACCCAACACAGACGACCTGATAAAAGACCTGACGAGGACAGAAATTGACCAAGGACTGAAACATTTTAAGAGGGGTAAATCACCGGGGTAGGACGGCCTCCCTTTGGAGTTTTATTTGGCCTTTTGGGATGTTTTAGCCGACGAACTTCTGCCTGTTTTTACTGACTTAGAACATCTTGACAGACTACCTGACAGTTTTAGAGTGGGGATCGTGACTCTTTTATATAAGAAAAATGACAGGACGGACCTGAAGAACTGGAGCGATAACCCTTTTAAACTTTGATTGTACACTTTTTACCAAGGTTTTAACAGCCAAGTGCGTCTTTTACATGGACCGTGGGCAGACCCAGACTTGACCAGACTACCTCTGACAGTCAAAATGACGGACATAAGGGTACTGGGGGTAAAGTTTGACCGGGAGGGAGGAGGGAGCGGTAACTGGAGTGGGATCCTGGGGACAGTAAGACAGAGAGTGGGTTTTTGGGGACTACGACAGCTGACTTTTGAGGGCAAGGTTTTAATCATTAAAGCTGTGATTTTACCTGTGCGTTTATTAATCAGTTCTGTTTTTATTCCCCCTCAAAGGAGTATTTTAGACCTGGAGCGGAAGCTTTTTTACTTCCTGTGGGGAGGCAAGTGGGAGAGGCTGAGGAGGGAGGTGGTCAAGAGGCCCATGTCCAAGGGGGGGGAAGGCTTGCCTGACCTCTACTTGTTCCTGGGCAGCCGCTACACAGCGTTACATCTGACTCTTGCCACCTCCCCAGTCAACAACAAGACTCAGGCCCTCGCACGGTTCTGGCTGGGATCTTACCTCAGGACTCTGATACTGATCCCAGTCGACCTGCGAGCCCCAGTCTCTTTCCTGCTACCCCCGCACTACGTCCAGCTCCAGAAGTGTTTAAGACATTTTAAACTGGAAAAAGAAACAGTCCCAGTTTTAACTAAACACCGCTCTCTTCTCTCTCTTGTGCAGGATCGGGAACCAGTGTGTCCAGTGCGCGGGCTCGCTCTAGGCGAGCCCACAACGGTCTGGCGCAACGTGGCCCATCCTGCTCTCCTGAATCGGCATCGGGACCTGTCCTGGATGGTCGCCCACGAGATCCTCCCGGTCAGGGCCGTTATGCACTCATGGCGAGGACATCCGCGTGCCCCCGACCAGGCTGCGGCCAAGAAGAGTCGGTGAGGCACATGCTCTGGGAGTGCAGAGCTGCCAGGGACCTGTGGAAGGAAGCAGGCCTCCTGATCACCCTGTGTCTGCCAGCAGGGGAGGACCAAACGACCACCCCTCATCACTGTCAAACGCTCCCTAAAACACTTCTGTGAGCAGGCCTTTCTAATCGACCTGGCCCGGGTATCCTGGAAGGACATTGACCTCATCCCGTCAGTTGAGGATGCCTGGTCATTCTTTAAAAGTAACTTCCTCACCATTTTAGATAAGCATGCTCCGTTCAAAAAATGCAGAACTAAGAACAGATATAGCCCTTGGTTCACTCCAGACCTGACTGCCCTCGACCAGCACAAAAGCATCCTGTGGCAGACTGCAATAGCATCGAATAGTCCCCACGATATGCAACTGTTCAGGGAAGTCAGGAACCAATACACGCAGTCAGTCAGGAAAGCTAAGGCCAGCTTCTTCAGGCAGAAATTTGCATCTTGTAGCTCCAACTCCAAAAAGTTCTGGGACACTGTGAAGTCCATGGAGAACAAGAGCACCTCCTCCCAGCTGCCCACTGCACTGAGGCTATGTAACACGGTCACCACCGATAAATCCATGATTATCGAAAACTTAAACAAGCATTTCTCAACGGCTGGCCATGCCTTCCGCCTGGCTACTCCAACCTCGGCCAACAGCTCCGCCCCCCCCGCAGCTACTCGCCCAAGCCTCTCCAGGTTCTCCTTTACCCAAATCCAGATAGCAGATGTTCTGAAAGAGCTGCAAAACCTGGACCCGTACAAATCAGCTGGGATTGACAATCTGGACCCTCTATTTCTGAAACTATCCGCCGCCATTGTCGCAACCCCTATTACCAGGCTGTTCAACCTCTCTTTCATATCGTCTGAGATCCCCAAGGATTGGAAAGCTGCCGCAGTCATCCCCCTCTTCAAAGGGGGAGACACCCTGGACCCAAACTGTTACAGACCTATATCCATCCTGCCCTGCCTATCTAAGGTCTTCGAAAGCCAAGTCAACAAACAGGTCACTGACCATCTCGAATCCCACCGTACCTTCTCCGCTGTGCAATCTGGTTTCCGAGCCGGTCACGGGTGCACCTCAGCCACGCTCAAGGTACTAAACGATATCATAACCGCCATCGATAAAAGTCAGTACTGTGCAGCCGTCTTCATCGACCTTGCCAAGGCTTTCGACTCTGTCAATCACCATATTCTTATCGGCAGACTCAGTAGCCTCGGTTTTTCTGATGACTGCCTTGCCTGGTTCACCAACTACTTTGCAGACAGAGTTCAGTGTGTCAAATCGGAGGGCATGCTGTCCGGTCCTCTGGCAGTCTCTATGGGGGTGCCACAGGGTTCAATTCTCGGGCCGACTCTTTTCTCTGTATATATCAATGATGTTGCTCTTGCTGCGGGCGATTCCCTGATCCACCTCTATGCAGACGACACCATTCAATATACTTCCGGCCTGTCCTTGGACACTGTGCTATCTAACCTCCAAACGAGCTTCAATGCCATACAACACTCCTTCCGTGGCCTCCAACTGCTCTTAAACGCTAGTAAAACCAAATGCATGCTTTTCAACCGTTCGCTGCCTGCACCCGCACGCCTGACTAGCATCACCACCCTGGATGGTTCCGACCTTGAATATGTGGACATCTATAAGTACCTAGGTGTCTGGCTAGACTGTAAACTCTCCTTCCAGACTCCTATCAAACATCTCCAATCGAAAATCAATTCTAGAGTCGGCTTTCTATTCCGCAACAAAGCCTCCTTCACTCACGCCGCCAAACTTACCCTAGTAAAACTGACTATCCTACCGATCCTCGACTTCGGTGATGTCATCTACAAAATTGCTTCCAACACTCTACTCAGCAAACTGGATGCAGTTTATCACAGTGCCATCCGTTTTGTCACTAAAGCACCTTATACCACCCACCACTGCGACCTGTATGCTCTAGTCGGCTGGCCCTCGCTACATATTCGTCGCCAGACCCACTGGCTCCAGGTCATCTACAAGTCCATGCTAGGTAAAGCTCCGCCTTATCTCAGTTCACTGGTCACAATGGCAACACCCACCCGTAGCACGCGCTCCAGCAGGTGTATCACACTGATCATCCCTAAAGCCAACACCTCATTTGGCCGCCTTCCGTTCCAGTTCTCTGCTGCCTGTGACTGGAACGAATTGCAAAAATCGATGAAGTTGGAGACTTTTATCTCCCTCACCAACTTCAAACATCTGCTATCTGAGCAGCTAACCGATCGCTGCCGCTGTACATAGTCTATCGGTAAATAGCCCACCCATTTTTACCTACCTCATCCCCATACTGTTTTTATTTATTTACTTTTCTGCCCTTTTGCACACCAATATCTCTACCTGTACATGACCATCTGATCATTTATCACTCCAGTGTTAATCTGCAAAATTGTAATTATTCGCCTACCTCCTCATGCCTTTTGCACACCAATATCTCGACCCGTACATGACCATCTGATCATTTATCACTCCAGTGTTAATCTGCAAAATTGTAATTATTCGCCTACCTCCTCATGCCTTTTGCACACAATGTATATAGACTCTCCTTTTTTCTACTGTATTATTGACTTGTTAATTGTTTACTCCATGTGTAACTCTGTGTTGTCTGTTCACACTGCTAAGCTTTATCTTGGCCAGGTCGCAGTTGCAAATGAGAACTTGTTCTCAACTAGCCTACCTGGTTAAATAAAGGTGAAAAAATATATAAAAAATAAAAAACACCTCAGCTCGTGCTGTATGGGCCGAAGGCCTATTCCATCAAAGGCCTTCACAAAGTTCTGGCCCACCCTCACGTGCCTGAAGGAAGAACTGTGGTCCTCACGCATCCTGCTGGTAGGGAAAAGCGTAGAGACCACCCCCCAGGCAGTGGCCATGGTAGCCATGGAAGCCCTGGGATGGTATGGAAGGAAGGGGGCCTCGACCCCAGGCGAAGGGTCCCCCACAACACCCTAGGTCCCGGCGGCCAGTTTGCGAGTTTGATAAGGACTCACCCCGTTCCTGTACAAGGCACCGAAGACAGCCTTTTAACAAAGTGACTTTTTAACATGTTTTTCGTGTCTTAAAAAATGTTTGACCTTTGTTAGATCATTAGTACACATTTTAAATGGCTTTTACAGATTTGATGTTTTTACAAGGAAAGTACTTTTATTCATGGTTGTTTTCATTGGTTTTAACAACATGTACTTTTAACAAATTTAAATGTAACTTTCAAATGCTGTTTTATACCTTTATTGCCGTTTTTATGTGTATAAATGATGTAAAAAATGTATGAGCTGTTTTTAAAGGAAATGTGTCAATAAAACTTTTCCAAATAAAAAACATCTGTTCTTATCAGTTTAATATCTGATACGTCCCCTATCTGGGGACCATATATTACATTGATTTTTGGAATAGGGAGATGGAATAGGGGCTTGCTCCGTCCACTCCACGCATCGACCTGGTATTGCAGTACCTCCAGGAACGGTGCACCCCCTTTCATTGTAAAGAGAAATCGGACAGAGGAAACAGTTGCTTCGTTGGTCTGTATTGTATTTTCACATTGAGCAACTTCATTTCAATATCAATGATGGCTCGATAGTGCTGGTCAAATCGGTCACCGTTTTATTGACTACGATAGCTGTTGGGAATGGGGTGCGTTCATTTTCCAATCAAAGATTTTTCGTCACGTGCACGGGATACTTACTTGCAAACTTTCCTCAACAGTGCATGATCAAAAATATACACACATAGCTCAGTAATAAAGTAGTTAAACATTTTTTTTGTTATGATTGGAAATCTATACAGTAGAAGACTATACAGAATAAACTATGAAATGTGCTAAAGTCATGTACTGGTAACATGGACTGTCTGTTAGAGTTGCGTAAATTCAAATCTGGTATCAGGATAAATATAACAATGAGTCACCGATTTTATACTATGTATTTTTTATTAGCTAAGTAATAAATGGCAAATGCAACTTTCGTATATACGGGCTCACTGTAATACCACGCAGGGCAGAACAGAGAACTGACAGGATGTATGTAAACAGTATTCTTTATACTGTGATAGACAGTTCCAACCCGTCTGTTGGCCTATCACAGTAGAGACTGGGCGTGGTTTAAACTTGCTCAGCCTATTGCAGGCGCTCAGGCGGGTCCCTGCCTCTTGGCGCTTCTGTTGCAGCTTAAGCCCCACCCTCTTCAACATATATATCAACGAATTGGCGCGGGCACTAGAAAAGTCTGCAGCACCCGGCCTCCCCCTGCTAGAATCCGAAGTCAAATGTCTGCTGTTTGCTGATGATCTGGTGCTTCTGTCACCAACCAAGGAGGGCCTACAGCAGCACCTAGATCTTATGCACAGATTCTGTCAGACCTGGGCCCTGACAGACCTGGGCCCTGACAGTAAATCTCAGTAAGACCAAAATAATGGTGTTCCAAAAAAGGTCCAGTCACCAGGACCACAAATACAAATTCCATCTAGACACTGTTGCCCTAGAGCACACAAAAAACGATACATACCTTGGCCTAAGCATCAGCGCCACAGGTAACTTCCACAAAGCTGTGAACGATCTGAGAGACAAGGCAAGAAGGGCATTCTATGCCATCAAAAGAAACATAAATTTCAACATACTAATTAGGATTTGGCTAAAAATACTTGAATCAGTCATAGAGCCCATTGCCCTTTATGGTTGTGAGGTCTGGGGTCCGCTCACCAACCAAGACTTCACAAAATGGGACAAACACCAAATTGAGACTCTGCACGCAGAATTCTGCAAAAATATCCTCCGTGTACAACGTAGAACACCAAATAATGCATGCAGAGCAGAATTAGGCCGATACCCACTAATTATCAAAATCCAGAAAAGAGCAGTTAAATTCTACAACCACCTAAAAGGAAGCGATTCACAAACCTTCCATAACAAAGCCATCACCTACAGAGAGATGAGAGATGAACCTGGAGAAGAGTCCCCTAAGCAAGCTGGTCCTGGGGCTCTGTTCACAAACACAAACACACCCTACAGAGCCCCAGGACAACAGCACAATTAGACCCAACCAAATCATGAGAAAACAAAAAGATAATTACTTAACACATTGGAAAGAATTGACAAAAAAACAGAGCAAACTAGAATGCTATTTGGCCCTACACAGAGAGTACACAGCGGCAGAATACCTGACCACTGTGACTGACCCAAAATTAAGGAAAGCTTTGACTATGTACAGACTCAGTGAGCATAGCCTTGCTATTGAGAAAGCCGCCATAGGCAGACATGGCTCTCAAGAGAAGACAGGCTATGTGCTCACTGCCCACAAAATGAGGTGGAAACTGAGCTGCACTTCCTAACCTCCTGCCCAATGTATGACCATATTAGAGAGACAAATTTCCCTCAGATTACACAGATCCACAAAGAATTCGAAAACAAATCCAATTTTGAAAAACTCCCATATCTACTGGGTGAAATTCCACAGTGTGCCATCACAGCAGCAAGATTTGTGACCTGTTGCCACGAGAAAAGGGCAACCAGTGAAGAACAAACACCATTGTAAATACAACCCATATTTATGCTTATTTATTTTATCTTGTGTCCTTTAACCATTTGTACATTGTCAAAACACTGTATATATATATAATATGACATTTGTAATGTCTTTACTGTTTTGAAACTTCTGTATGTGTAATGTTTACTGTTCATTTTTGTTGTTTTTTACTTTATATATCCACTTTGTATGTTGTCTACCTCACTTGCTTTGGCAATGTTAACACATGTTTCCCATGCCAATAAAGCCCTTGAATTGAATTGAATTGTAACTTGCATGTGAAGAATATCCAGGCTCTCATGCTCCATCACATACTGTTATCTCGCACCTGGCTCCTGTTATCTAACAAAAGTCAGCTTGTTCTCGCAACACCCCGCTCTGAATGTGCCCCCCTCCCAACTAATTTGAACAGTTCCTGTCTTCATGCTTCTCTGTATTTTTCCATCATGAGAATGTCCCATGGCCCTGATACTTTTAACAATGTTTCAAGTCAGCTATGTTGCATAACACATACATACATCCACACAAGCCAACAGCAGATAATATTCAATCATATATATGGTAATGGCTATAATGTAAAATACAGGATCCAACATGTCTCACAAGCAACTGTCTGTATGTATTAGTTTCTCTCAATCACATACAAGCATTTCTTTGGAACAATGTTGTCGATTTTCAAAACAGAGTCCACAAGACACACAACTTTTGCAAAACAGTAAATGCATTTCGAAAATGTTTTTTAAACACATAAAAACATTAATAAAAAATATATTGTACCGTCAAAATTGCAAATACATTCATCAAAATAACAACTGTACGCAAAAATGGGTCTCCGTACTACTTACTATAGCTGACCCTGTAAAACAACTAACTGGTGTGTGACAGTAAACTTTTATATATACGTTTTATTTGATTTGATTAATTCCTGTCTAACTTTGGGGTGATTTGTGTGTATCGTTCTGTACTGCAAGGTTTTACTGTATGGCACATGCACTGTTGGGGCTCGGAACATAAGCGCGATAACCACTGCAAAATACGTGTACGCGGTTCGCGACCAAAATGTTCTCGTCGGATTTGTTTGTCTCCAAATAGTTCACTCTGCCACTTCTCGCGATGTTAGAGAGAGGACGTGCTTCCGGGTGAGGCACACAGATCACCGCGTGGAACACATTCCCGTTGGAACTGCGACTAGCGAAGGCTTTCTAGGAGATAAGTTTGTTTCGGGTTTAAACTTGGTGAAAAAGCGTCAGAGATGCTTGTTTTATTTGAAACCGCTGCTGGTTATGCAATATTTAAAGTGAGTATTTAGCTAAAGTTGTATTCTAAATTCTAATAATTTTAGATGGGTGCATGACAATTTTCAATCATTGAACCGGGTTCGCGGTGTAGCTAGCTAAATACGTTATTTTCCTGGAGTAGCTAGATATTGTATTAAAATACAAAGTATTTCAATGTCAAGACCTGTTTAACATTGTTTATAGTACACATGGCTTCTCTATTTAGGTCGTCGTGGTAGTTCTCGCATGCAAACCTTTTCCGCAACGAGGCCTTCTCATTCAACACGCTGCAGTTAAGCAACCACGTTGCATGTGGCAAGTTACCTAGATCTGCTGGATATACAGATACGTTGCTACCTTGGACTTGGCTTTTGTAATTATGCGACTATTTGAACCCGTTCTATTTTCGAAGTTTAAATAATTTATTTGTTGCCAATGTTTACCCAACATTTCAAATAGGCTTCTCTTCCAAGTTAGCATAACTGGTGCGTGGTACTTTGGAGGGACCGCGTGCTGGCTTTCTTGTCACACATTACTGACGGGTTTTAATGACAACACATGTAAACCGAGTTGAGTTAATGCAATTAATGTATGGTATGCCCGTGTACTTGATAGAACTTTAAATCTTTTTATGTTTCAGGTCCTCGATGAGTCAAAGCTCCAAGAGGTGGACAGTTTATGGAAGGAGTTCGAAACTCCGGAGAAGGCCAACAAAGTGTGAGTTATGGCCCCATGTCTGGAGAGAGGAGTGTTTAGATTCGAGGGGAATACGTTGTCAATGAACAGTAGTATTACACATTATCAGCATAAGGAACATGTTTCTGGAGTTGACAAATAACATGTCGCCACCATTTCTCCTTCCAGAGTGAAGTTGAAGCACTTTGAGAAATTCCAGGACACAACAGAGGCCTTGGCAGGTAGACAGAATACTTTCACCTCACTATAGTTTACCAGTTAGTGCACAAGGGCTGTCAGTCAAGGCTTCTGCATGCTTCAGCTAGGTGAACCAACAGCGTGTTCGCATACTCCCTTAATTAAAAGACCATTGCTTGAAAAAATGAGAAAAGCGGCAATAATAGTGTTTGTCCAACTTGAGAAGCCATAGCCAGTATACACTTCCTCAAACTAGTCAGTAATAATTGAAGATGACTCAAGAAATATCATTCTCCCCTTTATTTTTATTTTTACCATTTTAAATCTACGTAAGCTGTTAGGTGCAGTATTTAGGAAGTTTGAAAATGTGCATGGAAAACAAGTATCGTTGAAGTGTGCACAAACATCTGGGGAAAACACCTGACCGAAGACCAAACAAACACGTTTCTGAAGATATGCACTAACTATCCCCAACTGTTTGGGATGGGAAGCATGCAGAAGTCTTTAGGTGTTGAGTCTATGAATAAATACATATTACTAATGTCCTGTGTCTAAATGTTGGAACTATAACAGTCGTTTGTATATGTAATGTATGTGGACACCCTGTCAAATTATTGGATTTGGCTATTTTAGCCACATCGGTTGCTGACAGGTTTATAAAATCGAGCACACGACCATGCAATCTCCATAGACAAACATTGCCGTCGGAGCAGCTCACAGATCACTGCACCTGAACATAGCCCATCTGTAAACAGCTACCTACCTCATCCCCATACTGTATTTATTTATCTTGCTCCTTTGCACCCCAGTATCTCTAATTGCACATTCATCTTCTGCACATCCACCATTCCAATGTTTAATCGCTATATTGTAATTGCTTTGCCACCATGGCCCATTTATTGCCGTACCTCCCTTATCTTACCTCATTGCACTCACTGTATATATACTTTTTCTATTGACTGTTTTGTTTATTCCATGTGTAACTGTTGTGTCAAATTGCTATTCTTTATCTTGGCCAGGTCACAGTTGCACATGAGAACTTGTTCTCAACTGGCCACCTGGTTTAATAGAAGTGGAATATATACATGTTTTATATTGGCAATAGAATGGCCTTACTGAAGAGCTCAGTAACTTCCAATGTGGCACCGTCATAGGATGCCACCATTCCAACAAGCCATTCCTAAGCGCTGTTATTGTGAAGTGGAAACGTCTAGGAGCGACAACGGCTCAGCCGCAAGGTGGTAGACCACACAAGCTCACAGAACTAGACTCCCGAGTGCTGTAGCGTGTACACGTCTCGCCTGTCCTCATGTTGTAACCGTATCTCTCCTCTGTCCAGCGGCCACGGCCATGACGGAAGGGAAGATGGGGAAGAGTCTGAAGAAGGTCCTAAAGAAAGTGGTGGCTAAAGAAGCTCATGAACAGCTGGCCATCAGCGACGCTAAGCTGGGGGGCGTCATCAAGGAGAAGTTGAACCTGAGCTGTGTCCACAGCCCTGCGGTGGCAGAGCTGATGAGAGGCATCAGGACACAGATGGAGTCCCTGATCACTGGGCTGCCCCCCCGGGAGATCAGCGCCATGTCTCTGGGACTGGCTCACAGGTAGGGTGAAAAAGACAACGCTTGGTGTTTTGGATTTACTAGGATCTTATTAAATGACGCCAACTAGTCTTATAACAAAAGACATTACAAACACTTTATAATTTACTCACATCAATATGTAGTGTGTGTGTTGCCGATGATTATATCATGCTGTCTGAAACCTCGTGTGGATTTCCTCAGCATTCGTCACTACCCCTGAGGCAGCACCTCCCTCTGTCGTATTCATAGAAGACCTGAAAGGCTGCAATGGCAGATCCTGACCTGTTTCTGTTTCCTCAGTTTGTCCCGCTACAAGCTGAAGTTCAGCCCTGACAAAGTGGATACCATGATCGTTCAAGCTATCTGTAAGTACCTCCTCTTAGACCAGGGCATCTTTGATGGGGGTGGGGGCCACAACAACCTCACACATCTCACATTACCCCCCCACCTTGCAAGCAAAACATTTTAGCGGCCCCTTCACGTGACAGTGAAGAGAATTTAACTTTTAGCGTTCATTTCCTACAATTCTGCTATAGACTAGGCACATTAGTGCAGTTTTTAAGATGACTGATCAATGGGCCCTGGTCGGTAATTCGACTACTGTGATTGCTAAGTTAGTCGAGCGGTTAACTTATCAATAACACAGTAAAATGCTGACAGGCCAATGACGTGACTGCTGATGCACAACCACGTGTGAAAATGTCACCTTGTCCATTCTGTTATTCTAATTCTCAGCCGTAAGTTGAGACTCTGAGTTCTCTCCCCAGTACAGGGATGTGTGTCCGCGAGCCTACAGGACGTGGGCCAGTGGAAGCCTGTTGCTCATCCCTGTCTTACTCTGTCCATGTAAAGGGACTGTAGCTCAGTAACAGCTGTGACTCATCCCTGTCTTACTCTGTCCATGTAAAGGGACTGTAGCTCAGTAACAGGTGTGACTCATCCCTGCCTTACTCTGTCCATGTAAAGGGACTGTATCTCAGTAACAGGTGTGACTCATCCCTGTCTTACTCTGTCCATGTAAAGGGACTGTAGCTCAGTAACAGGTGTGACTCATCCCTGCCTTACTCTGTCCATGTAAAGGGAATGTAGCTCAGTAACAGGTGTGACTAGTATTATGGTCTGTAGACAGGAGTAACTAGTATTATGGTCTGTAGACAGGAGTGACTAGTAGTATGGTCTGTAGACAGGTGTGACTAGTATTATGGTCTGTAGACAGGTGTGACTAGTATTATGGTCTGTAGACAGGTGTGACTAGTATTATGGTCTGTAGACAGGTGTGACTAGTATTATGGTCTGTAGACAGGTGTGACTAGTATTATGGTCTGTAGACAGGTGTGACTAGTATTATGGTCTGTAGACAGGTGTGACTAGTATTATGGTCTGTAGACAGGTGTGACTAGTATTATGTTCTGTAGACAGGTGTGACTAGTATTATGGTCTGTAGACAGGTGTGACTAGTATTATGGGCTGTAGACAGGAGTGACTAGTATTATGGGCTGTAGACAGGAGTGACTAGCATTATGGGCTGTAGACAGGTGTGACTACTATTATGGTCTGTAGCTCAGTAACAGGTGTGACTAGTATTATGGTCTGTAGACAGGTGTGACTAGTATTATGGTCTGTAGACAAGAGTAACTAGTATTATGGTCTGTAGACAGGTGTGACTAGTATTATGGGCTGTAGACAGGTGTGACTAGTATTATGGTCTGTAGACAGGTGGGACAATAATGGTCTGTAGCTCAGTAACAGGAGTAACTAGTATTATGGTCTGTAGCTCAGTAACAGGTGAGACTAGTATTATGGTCTGTAGACAGGAGTAACTAGCATTATGGTCTGTAGACAGGAGTGACTAGTATTATGGTCTGTAGATAGGAGTGACTAGTATTGTGGTCTGTAGATAGGAGTGACTAGTATTGTGGTCTGTAGACAGGTGTGACTAGTATTATGGTCTGTAGCTCAGTAACAGGTATAACTAGTATTATGGTCTGTAGCTCAGTAACAGGTGTAACTAGTATTATGGTCTGTAGCTCAGTAACAGGTGTAACTAGTATTATGGTCTGTAGCTCAGTAACAGGAGTAACTAGTATTATGGTCTGTAGACAGGTGTGACTGGTATTATGGGCTGTAGACAGGAGTAACTAGCATTACGGTCTGTAGACAGGTGTGACTACTATTATGGTCTGTAGCTCAGTAACAGGAGTAACTAGTATTATGGTCTGTAGCTCAGTAGCAGGTGTAACTAGTATTATGGTCTGTAGCTCAGTAACAGGAGTAACTAGTATTATGGTCTGTAGACAGGAGTAACTAGTATTATGGTCTGTAGACAGGTGTGACTGGTATTATGGGCTGTAGACAGGAGTAACTAGCATTACGGTCTGTAGACAGGTGTGACTACTATTATGGTCTGTAGCTCAGTAACAGGAGTAACTAGTATTATGGTCTGTAGCTCAGTAACAGGTGTGACTAGTATTATGGTCTGTAGACAGGATTAACTAGTATTATGGGCTGTAGACAGGAGTAACTAGTATTATGGGCTGTAGCTCAGTAACAGGTGTAACTAGTATTATGGGCTGTAGACAGGTGTAACTAGTATTATGGTCTGTAGACAGGTGTAACTAGTATTATGGGCTGTAGACAGGAGTAACTAGTATTATGGGCTGTAGCTCAGTAACAGGTGTAACTAGTATTATGGTCTGTAGACAGGTGTGACTAGTATTATGGTCTGTAGCTCAGTAACAGGTGTAACTAGTCTTATGGTCTGTAGCTCAGTAACAGGTGTAACTAGTCTTATGGTCTGTAGCTCAGTAACAGGTGTGACTAGTATTATGGTCTGTAGCTCAGTAACAGGTGTAACTAGTATTATGGTCTGTAGACAGGAGTGACTAGTATTATGGTCTGTAGCTCAGTAACAGGTGTGACTAGTATTATGGTCTGTAGCTCAGTAACAGGTGTAACTAGTATTATGGTCTGTAGACAGGAGTGACTAGTATTATGGTCTGTAGCTCAGTAACAGGTGTAACTAGTATTATGGTCTGTAGCTCAGTAACAGGTGTGACTAGTATTATGGTCTAGCTCAGTAACAGGTGTGACTAGTATTATGGTCTGTAGCTCAGTAACAGGTGAGACTAGTATTATGGTCTGTAGACAGGTGTGACTAGTATTATGGTCTAGACAGGTGTGACTAGTATTATGGTCTGTAGACAGGAGTGACTAGTATTATGGTCTGTAGATAGGAGTGACTAGTATTATGGTCTAGATAGGAGTGACTAGTATTATGGTCTGTAGATAGGAGTGACTAGTATTATGGTCTGTAGACAGGAGTGACTAGTATTATGGGCTGTAGACAGGAGTGACTAGTATTATGGGCTGTAGACAGGAGTGACTAGTATTATGGGCTGTAGACAGGAGTGACTAGTATTATGGGCTGTAGACAGGAGTGACTAGTATTATGGGCTGTAGACAGGAGTGACTAGTATTATGGGCTGTAGACAGGAGTGACTAGTATTATGGGCTGTAGACAGGAGTGACTAGTATTATGGGCTGTAGACAGGAGTGACTAGTATTATGGGCTGTAGACAGGAGTGACTAGTATTATGGGCTGTAGACAGGAGTGACTAGTATTATGGGCTGTAGACAGGAGTGACTAGTATTATGGGCTGTAGACAGGAGTGACTAGTATTATGGGCTGTAGACAGGAGTGACTAGTATTATGGGCTGTAGACAGGAGTGACTAGTATTATGGGCTGTAGACAGGAGTGACTAGTATTATGGGCTGTAGACAGGAGTGACTAGTATTATGGGCTGTAGACAGGAGTGACTAGTATTATGGGCTGTAGACAGGAGTGACTAGTATTATGGGCTGTAGCTCAGTAACAGGAGTAACTAGTATTATGGTCTGTAGCTCAGTAACAGGTGTAACTAGTCTTATGGTCTGTAGCTCAGTAACAGGTGTAACTAGTCTTATGGTCTGTAGCTCAGTAACAGGTGTAACTAGTATTATGGGATGTAGCTCAGTAACAGGTGTAACTAGTATTATGGGCTGTAGCTCAGTAACAGGTGTAACTAGTATTATGGTCTGTAGACAGGAGTAACTAGTATTATGGTCTGTAGACAGGAGTAACTAGTATTATGGTCTGTAGACAGGAGTAACTAGTATTATGGGCTGTAGCTCAGTAACAGGTGTAACTAGTATTAAGGTCTGTAGACAGGTGTAACTAGTATTATGGGCTGTAGACAGGAGTAACTAGTATTATGGGCTGTAGCTCAGTAACAGGTGTAACTAGTATTATGGTCTGTAGACAGGTGTGACTAGTATTATGGTCTGTAGACAGGAGTGACTAGTCTTATGGTCTGTAGCTCAGTAACAGGTGTAACTAGTCTTATGGTCTGTAGCTCAGTAACAGGTGTGACTAGTATTATGGTCTGTAGACAGGAGTAACTAGTATTATGGTCTGTAGCTCAGTAACAGGTGTGACTAATATTATGGTCTGTAGCTCAGTAACAGGTGTAACTAGTATTATGGTCTGTAGACAGGAGTGACTAGTATTATGGTCTGTAGCTCAGTAACAGGTGTAACTAGTCTGCTGGTCTGTAGCTCAGTAACAGGTGTGACTAGTATTATGTTCTGTAGACAGGAGTAACTAGTATTATGGTCTGTAGCTCAGTAACAGGTGTGACTAGTATTATGGTCTGTAGCTCAGTAACAGGTGTGACTAGTATTATGGTCTGTAGCTCAGTAACAGGTGTGACTAGTATTATGGTCTAGCTCAGTAACAGGTGTGACTAGTATGATGGTCTGTAGCTCAGTAACAGGTGTGACTAGTATTATGGTCTGTAGACAGGTGACTAGTATTATGGTCTGTAGACAGGAGTAACTAGTATTATGGGCTGTAGCTCAGTAACAGGTGAGACTAGTATTATGGTCTGTAGACAGGTGTGACTAGTATTATGGTCTGTAGACAGGTGTGACTAGTATTATGGTCTGTAGACAGGAGTGACTAGTAGTATTATGGTCTGTAGATAGGAGTGACTAGTAGTATTATGGTCTAGATAGGAGTGACTAGTATTATGGTCTGTAGATAGGAGTGACTAGTATTATGGTCTGTAGACAGGAGTAACTAGTATTATGGTCTGTAGCTCAGTAACAGGTGTGACTAGTATTATGGTCTGTAGCTCAGTAACAGGTGTGACTAGTATTATGGTCTGTAGCTCAGTAACAGGTGTGACTAGTATTATGGTCTAGCTCAGTAACAGGTGTGACTAGTATTATGGTCTGTAGCTCAGTAACAGGTGTGACTAGTATTATGGTCTGTAGACAGGTGACTAGTATTATGGTCTGTAGACAGGAGTAACTAGTATTATGGGCTGTAGCTCAGTAACAGGTGAGACTAGTATTATGGTCTGTAGACAGGTGTGACTAGTATTATGGTCTGTAGACAGGTGTGACTAGTATTATGGTCTGTAGACAGGAGTGACTAGTATTATGGTCTGTAGATAGGAGTGACTAGTATTATGGTCTGTAGATAGGAGTGACTAGTATTATGGTCTGTAGACAGGAGTGACTAGTATTATGGTCTGTAGACAGGAGTGACTAGTATTATGGTCTGTAGACAGGAGTGACTAGTATTATGGTCTGTAGACAGGAGTGACTAGTATTATGGGCTGTAGACAGGAGTGACTAGTATTATGGGCTGTAGACAGGAGTGACTAGTATTATGGGCTGTAGACAGGAGTGACTAGTATTATGGGCTGTAGACAGGAGTGACTAGTATTATGGGCTGTAGACAGGAGTGACTAGTATTATGGGCTGTAGACAGGAGTGACTAGTATTATGGGCTGTAGACAGGAGTGACTAGTATTATGGGCTGTAGACAGGAGTGACTAGTATTATGGGCTGTAGACAGGAGTGACTAGTATTATGGGCTGTAGACAGGAGTGACTAGTATTATGGGCTGTAGACAGGAGTGACTAGTATTATGGGCTGTAGACAGGAGTGACTAGTATTATGGGCTGTAGACAGGAGTGACTAGTATTATGGGCTGTAGACAGGAGTGACTAGTATTATGGGCTGTAGACAGGAGTGACTAGTATTATGGTCTGTAGACAGGAGTAACTAGTATTATGGTCTGTAGCTCAGTAACAGGTGTAACTAGTATTATGGTCTGTAGCTCAGTAACAGGTGTAACTAGTATTATGGTCTGTAGCTCAGTAACAGGTGTAACTAGTATTATGGTCTGTAGCTCAGTAACAGGTGTGACTAGTATTATGGTCTGTAGCTCAGTAACAGGTGTAACTAGTATTATGGTCTGTAGCTCAGTAACAGGTGTAACTAGTATTATGGTCTGTAGCTCAGTAACAGGTGTAACTAGTATTATGGTCTGTAGCTCAGTAACAGGTGTGACTAGTATTATGGTCTGTAGACAGGAGTAACTAGTATTATGGGCTGTAGCTCAGTAACAGGTGTAACTAGTCTTATGGTCTGTAGCTCAGTAACAGGTGTAACTAGTCTTATGGTCTGTAGCTCAGTAACAGGTATAACTAGTATTATGGTCTGTAGCTCAGTAACAGGTGTAACTAGTCTTATGGTCTAGCTCAGTAACAGGTGTAACTAGTATTATGGGATGTAGCTCAGTAACAGGTGTAACTAGTATTATGGGATGTAGCTCAGTAACAGGTGTAACTAGTCTTATGGGATGTAGCTCAGTAACAGGTGTAACTAGTCTTATGGGATGTAGCTCAGTAACAGGTGTAACTAGTATTATGGGATGTAGCTCAGTAACAGGTGTAACTAGTATTATGGGCTGTAGCTCAGTAACAGGTGTAACTAGTATTATGGGCTGTAGACAGGTGTAACTAGTATTATGGGCTGTAGCTCAGTAACAGGTGTAACTGGTGTTTTGATCTGTGCAGCTCTGCTGGATGACCTGGACAAGGAGCTCAACAACTACATCATGCGCTGTAGGGAGTGGTACGGCTGGCACTTCCCTGAGGTGGGGAAGATCATCACTGACAACCTGGCCTACTGCAAGAGTGTCCGGAAGATAGGCGCTCGTACCAACGTGGCAACCACCGACCTGTCTGAGCATCTCCCCGAGGAGGTGGAGGCAGAGGTCAAACTGGCTGCAGAGATCTCCATGGGAACGGAGGTGTCAGAGGAGGACATCGGCAACATCATGCACCTGTGTGACCAGGTGATAGAGATTACAGAGTACCGCACCCAACTGTACGACTATCTGAAGAACAGGATGATGGCTATCGCTCCCAACCTGACTGTCATGGTGGGGGAACTGGTAGGGGCACGGCTCATCTCACACGCTGGTGAGTCATGATCTAACGGCCAATCACACAGCAGGAATCATTCACAACACAAAACAAGCGGTGATTAATATGACTATATGTCACAATCCTGATACCTGATGCTTTTCAGTCACTACCTCATCTGAGCTTGAATTAAAACCTTTTACCTGGACACCTGTAGTAGGCAGCTGGAAACGCCCAAACTGCTCCTAAATGCTCTGGTTCTCTCTGACAGGGTCCCTGTTGAACCTGGCCAAGCACCCGGCCTCCACAGTCCAGATCCTGGGAGCAGAGAAGGCCCTGTTCAGAGCCCTGAAGACTCGCAGAGACACGCCCAAATATGGTCTCATCTACCACGCCTCTCTGGTGGGACAGACCTCGGCCAAGAACAAGGGCAAGGTGAGGCTTTTGTTCCAGCCATCACTAGAAGTAGAATGTCTCTCCACACTACAGTACTGTTGTTGTGTTCCTGGTGTGATCTAGTTCTAATCAGAATGTCTCTCCACACTACAGTACTGCTGTCGTGTTCCAGGTGTGATCTAGTTCTAATCAGAATGTCTCTCCACACTACAGTACTGTTGTCGTGTTCCAGGTGTGATCTAGTTCTAATCAGAATGTCTCTCCACACTACAGTACTGCTGTCATGTTCTAGTCAAGCTTCTTTCTCTCCTCTCAGATCTCCAGGATGCTGGCAGCCAAAGCATCTCTGGCGATCCGCTACGATGCCCTGGGAGAGGACACAAACGCTGAGATGGGAGTTGAGAACCGTGCCAAGCTGGAGGCCAGACTACGCCACCTAGAGGAGAAGGGAGTAAGTAGCTCTCTCTCTCTGCCCCTTACTGCTAGAGGCCCAAACAACCAGCCCACATGAGATGCCAAGCAGTGATGATGATGACTAATGTCAACAGTCCTGAAACTACCTGATGCTTTTCAGTCACTACCTCATCTGAGCTTGCATTAATAACCTCACTGGTGTACGTTGGACGCTAGCGTCCCACCTGGCCAACATCCAGGGAAATTGCAGAGCGCCAAATTCAAAAACAGAAATACTCATTATTTAAAAAATCTGAAAACATACAAGTGTTATACATAGTTTTAAATATGAACTTCTTGTGAATCCAACCACTGTCAGATTTCAAAAAGTCTTTAGGGGTCGAAAGCATACCAATGTGATTATTTGAGAACATCGCCCAGCAGACAAACCATTACAAAACGGTAACCAGCCAAGCAGAGTTACACAAGTCAGAAATAGAGAGAAAATGAATCCCTTACCTTTGATCTTCATATGGTTTCACTAAGACTTTCATTTATTCAATAAATGTTCCTTTTGTTCGATAGTCTCTATATCCAAAAACCTCTTTGTTTTCTTCAGTAATCCACGGCTCAAACAGTTACAACAGGCAGACAAAATATCCAAATTGTATCCGTCAAGTTCAAGTTCATAGAAACATGTCTTCAGATCAGAAGAATCAGTGGAACAGGCAAAGCCATGGCGAAGTCTGACAAATACCAACACAGGAGGTGAGTTACACCTGGAGACTACTGTATTGGGTAAATAACCTTCTGTCGCGTCTCTCTGGTAACTGGCCGACTGTCGCGTCTCTCTGGTAGCTGGCCGACTGTCGCGTCTCTCTGGTAGCTGGCCGACTGTCGCGTCTCTCTGGTAGCTGGCCGACTGTCGCGTCTCTCTGGTAGCTGGCCGACTGTCGCGTCTCTCTGGTAGCTGGCCGACTGTCGCGTCTCTCTGGTAGCTGGCCGACTGTCGCGTCTCTCTGGTAGCTGGCCGACTGTCGCGTCTCTCTGGTAGCTGGCCGACTGTCGCGTCTCTCTGGTAGCTGGCCGACTGCCGCGTCTCTCTGGTAGCTGGCCGACTGCCGCGTCTCTCTGGTAGCTGGCCGACTGCCGCGTCTCTCTGGTAGCTGGCCGACTGTCACGTCTCTCTGGTAGCTGGCCGACTGTCGCGTCTCTCTGGTAGCTGACCGACTGTCGCGTCTCTCTGGTAACGTCGCCGACTGTCCCCGACAACAAGTCTTTGTCATGTCTTTGGCATAATTAAAACTGATGACTTATTTATCAAATAACTCTCTAATTATTATGTGATTAATCATGTAACTGTAATTAACTAGGAAAATATTCCGATTACAACGTTATAATTTTCCTAATATAACTTTCAGAGATATAATATCTGATCTCAGTCTTCTGATTAATGAATTATTTAACTCACATTAGTCTCATTCCAAACGTCATAAATTGTTGGTTATCTGCACGAACCCAGTCTTCACTGAGTCATCCATACATCAATTGTCTTAAAATAATTGATTTACTAAGTAATTCACAGAAATGCGTCACACAAACAAAATAGATATATTTCCAAAGAAATGATACAGGGAATGTGCCCTAGTGGGCTAAGTGGTTTTCCACTTTAATTTTGAGTGTGACTCCAAATCCAGACCTCCATGGTTTGATAAATTTGATTTCCATTGATAATTTGTGTGATTTGTCAGCACATTCAACTATGTAAAGAAACAAGTATTTAATAAGAATATTTCATTCAGATCTAGGATGTGTTATTTTAGTGTTCCCTTTATTTTTTTGAGCAGTATATTTACAAAGAAAGGAGGATGTGCCCTAATGGCGGCTTGTTAGACAGTGATAATTATAACAATTTAAATGCTAATCCTTCGCATATGAACGCTCATTTGGGAACTATTGCAATCAATATATATTTACGCTCAGTGTCGTCGGTATCTCTGTTGAAACGTTTTTTTCTGTTTACGACCTCCCTGACCACAGCAGCCTGGTTTTAGGAGACAGCGGGGGATGGTGCTCGCTGTACCCAAAGAGGGTCATGACAACCGATAGTTGAAGCATTGTATCAACTTGGTCTGGGGGGGGAGGCCCTATGCTCGCAACTTAATTCTGGGGGGGGGGGCATGCTTGAAATATTTAATAAAATATACTGGGCCCTGTTTCCCCCGCCAGTGAGCTCGGGACAGACATCTGTATGTAGGCTATTTGATCAAGAGATAGGAAGTAATCAGGTAGCCCTATTTTATGACGTTTCCATTGGATCCGAGCATGACACGAGTGGTCAAAAAGGAGAGAGCTGGGAATATTTTTCAAATACATTGAGGTACTTTTGTAATTTTCAATGGATGGGAAAATGGTATGTTTGCTTGCTGTTTTGAGGTGACAAAGCATTACTTTGAGAAGCTCCACAGGTCATTAGTAGTGGTGCGTTAAGCCCATCAGAAATACTATCAGATGGGCACATTTTTAAGCCTACATTCGCGCGCAGGCTAGTCAGCATATAGGTCTACTTCTATGCGTTTGCGTTCTTACTCAACATTGACAGGAGCGCTGCCAAACAAAATAAGGACTAAATTAACTGGTAAATGGAATGCTATAAACACAGTTTCTCTCACAAGTGTAGCATAGGTTGTGCACTCTGCAAACAATGTGTCCACTCCAACAATGAGTGCTGAAAGACTAAACTGAAATTACCATAACCAAACAAGCATTGTAGATTGTAAATGATAGGAATGAAGGGTAAATGTAGTACTGGTGATATATGTAATGGGGAATTGATATACACTAACAATCAAGCGCAAACAATTCACTGAGATGGTCGTGAATCAGAAAGGTGTCTCATGTGCCATAAATTGACTTGCTACTGCTCGACTAAAACATCTTGGTCGACCAACAGCCTTTAAACCAATCAATCGACCGTCGGCTAATTACCAACTGTGCTGTTAACTAACGTTCTGTCATGTCTACGTAGTGACGTGAAGGTGTACGACCCCTCCGGAGACTCCACCCTCCCCTCTGTTTCCAAGAAGAGGAAGTTTGAGGAGGTCGAGGAGGAAGAGGTGGCCACACCGGTGACAGTCAAAACCAAGAAACCCAAGAAAGAACCTGTGGAAGGTCAGTTGAGTAACTCTTAGCCATAATCCTGTTATATAACACAACCCATAATACACCATCCATCCTGTTATATAACACAACCCATAATACACCATCCATCCTGTTATATAACACAACCCATAATATTCCATCCATCCTGTTATATAACACAACCCATAATATACCATCCATCCTGTTCTATAACACAACCCATAATATACCATCCATCCTGTTATATAATACACCATCCATCCTGTTATATAATACACCATCCATCCTGTTATATAATATACCATCCATCCTGTTATATAACACAACCCATAATATACCATCCATCCTGTTGTATAACACAACCCATAATACACCATCCATCCTGTTATATAACAACCCATAATACACCATCCATCCTGTTCTATAACACAACCCATAATATACCAGCCATCCTGTTATATAACAACCCATAATATACCATCCATCCTGTTATATAACAACCCATAATATACCATCCATCCTGTTATAGAACACAACCCATAATACACCATCCATCCTGTTCTATAACATGAGACCGGTTCTCAGCCGTCTTAAGTGCTATTGTCTCACGGTGCTTTCTGTTTTCATTCAGAACCAGAGGCTTCAACGGCAGCAGAAGAAACTCCCAAGAAGAAGAAAAAGAAGTCCAAGAAAGCAGAGGAGGAGGCGATGGACGTAAAGGAAGAGGAAGAGGAGGCGACCGTCTCTCCCACAGAGGAAGTACGTAGCTGATGGGGACATGCCTCCAGAATATATATATTCCTGCTCATCTAAGCCATTCTGACTGAACGAACATACTAATTTGTTATTTCTTGTGACTTCCAGTCGTCAAAGAAGAAGAAGAAGAAGAAAAAGGTGAAGGAGGAAGAGGGAGATTAATCTGGTTGGGGAGAAACTGTAGTATATTAGGACTTTTAGTTGTCGTTGTATCTACCAGGACCAGACTGACTCGTGTATCAGCCTGACTGTTTAAAGACTAGAGAACTGGAGACGGAGGTAATTTCAGAATGACCAGCAGCTGATCTGTTATGAGACTTGATGATGGTGTGTAAATCCTCCTGTGGATTTGAGTTTAAGATGAACCTTTAGTTTACTGTAACCTCTTATTACTAATCAACTAAAGACCCAATAGACTGTCTACAATATCAATGTCCATGTTAAAACACTTCATTCCTCCACTGGTTTAACGATGTACCTTTTTTTAAAGATGGGTTTTTCTGCTGTCTTTGTCCATAAGTGATTAAATCCATTTTCTCAGCGGTATTTCCTTTCATTCCAGCTATGGTGGATTCAGACCCCTTGACTTTGTCCACCTTTTGTTACGTTACAGCCTTATTCTAACATGATTCAATAGTTTTTTTCCCATCAATTTACACACGATACCCCACCAAATGACAAAGCTAAACAAGTTTGAAATGTGTGTACATTTATTCAAAATACAAAACTAACATATCGCATTTAGTCACTTCACCCCTTCCTACATGTGCAAATTACCGCAACTAACCTGTACCCCCGCACACTGACTCTGTACCCCCTGTATATAGACTCCACACTGACTCGGTACCGGTACCCCCTGTATATAGACTCCACTGACTCGGTACCGGTACCCCCTGTATATAGACTCGTTAGTGTTACTTTTATTACATTTTATACTTCAGTTTATTTGGTAAATATTTTATTACGGTCATTGAGCTGCACTGTTGGTTAAGGGCTTGTCAGTCAGCATTTCACAGTAAGGTCTACACTGTTGGTTAAGGGCTTGTCAGTCAGCATTTCACAGTAAGGTCTACACTTGGTTAAGGGCTTGTCAGTCAGCATTTCACAGGAAGGTCTACACTGTTGGTTAAGGGCTTGTCAGTCAGCATTTCACAGGAAGGTCTACACTGTTGGTTAAGGGCTTGTCAGTCAGCATTTCACAGTAAGGTCTACACTGTTGGTTAAGGGCTTGTCAGTCAGCATTTCACAGGAAGGTCTACACTGTTGGTTAAGGGCTTGTCAGTCAGCATTTCACAGGAAGGTCTACACTGTTGGTTAAGGGCTTGTCAGTCAGCATTTCACAGGAAGGTCTACACTGTTGGTTAAGGGCTTGTCAGTCAGCATTTCACAGGAAGGTCTACACTGTTGGTTAAGGGCTTGTCAGTCAGCATTTCACAGTAAGGTCTACACTGTTGGTTAAGGGCTTGTCAGTCAGCATTTCACAGGAAGGCCTACACTGTTGGTTAAGGGCTTGTCAGTCAGCATTTCACAGGAAGGTCTACACTGTTGGTTAAGGGCTTGTCAGTCAGCATTTCACAGTAAGGTCTACACTGTTGGTTAAGGGCTTGTCAGTCAGCATTTCACAGTAAGGTCTACACTGTTGGTTAAGGGCTTGTCAGTCAGCATTTCACAGGAAGGTCTACACTGTTGGTTAAGGGCTTGTCAGTCAGCATTTCACAGTAAGGTCTACACTGTTGGTTAAGGGCTTGTCAGTCAGCATTTCACAGTAAGGTCTACACTGTTGGTTAAGGGCTTGTCAGTCAGCATTTCACAGTAAGGTCTACACTGTTGGTTAAGGGCTTGTCAGTCAGCATTTCACAGTAAGGTCTACACTGTTGGTTAAGGGCTTGTCAGTCAGCATTTCACAGGAAGGCCTACACTTGTATTCGGTGCATGTGACAAATAAAGTTTGATATAAGTATTCAGACCCTCTACTCAGTACTTTGTTGAAGCACCTTTGGCAGCGATTACAGCCTTGAGTCTTCTTGGGTATGATGCGACAAGCTTGGCTCACCTGTATTTGGGTAGTTTCTACTCCTGGTGCTGTATGGACTGAAGCTGGCTGGTGATACCTGTTACCAGCATGAACTACCAAGTGAAGTTCTGCAGCAGTTTGGCACCACAGCAGCGTACAGCTTCAAGGCCTCTCCATCCTCCTGCTGGTTCCAGCTCCGTCACAATGCAGTTGGACAGTGAAGATGAAAAGGATTTCCTTGCCAATCTATGATTCATCATATTTACAGTACGTACGCAAGGAGTGGACTTTCTGGAACTGGTGGAGAGACACAGCTGATGGTGGCAGTGTGAGCGAGAACAGTGGCAATATCTGGAGGAAACCATGGAGCAGCTAGCCTGCCAAGCAGCACAACAACCTGGAGAGAGATGCCTAGCACACACATTATTTGAGTTAAGCTGCTTGTTCAATAAGATAGCATATATACCTTGTTATTAGCTTGTATCTATAATTGTTGATGAGTTAGGTAGCATGTTTACTACCAATACACTGCTTAAAACTATAATTGTTCAGAATGTGTTGGTTTACTAGTTAAGAAAATAAATCAAATCAAATTGTTCAATAATGTGTAAATGTATAATAAACACAGAAATCCCCAAACCCAGAAAAAGGGACATAGACAACCCACCCAACTCACGCCCTGACCATACTAAAACAAAGACATAACAAAAGATCTCAGGTCAGAAGGTGACACATGCAGGACAAGCAGAGCCCAGTTCTACAACACCTTGGACACAGTGAATACTCAGCCCATATCCATCCTGATGCCCAGTCTTTGTACAGAGCCCAGTTCTACAACACCTTGGACACAGTGAATACTCAGCCCATATCCATCCTGATGCCCAGTCTTTGTACAGAGCCCAGTTCTACAACACCTTGGACACAGTGAATACTCAGCCCATATCCATCCTGATGCCCAGTCTTTGTACAGAGCCCAGTTCTACAACACCTTGGACACAGTGAATACTCAGCCCATATCCATCCTGATGCCCAGTCTTTGTACAGAGCCCAGTTCTACAACACCTTGGACACAGTGAATACTCAGCCCATATCCATCCTGATGCCCAGTTCTACAACACCTTGGACACAGTGAATACTCAGCCCATATCCATCCTGATGCCCAGTTCTACAACACCTTGGACACAGTGAATACTCAGCCCATATCCATCCTGATGCCCAGTTCTACAACACCTTGGACACAGTGAATACTCAGCCCATATCCATCCTGAATTGAATTCAAGACTTCTGCAGGTGCAGCTGGCCATGTTTGGGACTAATTATACATATCAAACGAGCTCAGATGTTGCTGGCATTATTGGGGAAATGGTGCCAGAGGTGAAAGGTCTCTTCAGTCAGGTGGAAGCTTTAGTAAGGCGTCTGCTGGTCGTCCCTGCCTCCTCTGTCGAGGCTGAGAGGAGTTTTAGTGCCCCGGGGAGGCTTAAGACATGGCTTAGATCATCCATGAGTCAAAAAAGGCTGAATAATGTGGCCATGTGGTACGTGCACTAGCAGAAACTGGACAGACTGGACCTGGACAGGTTTAATGGAAGCGTTCGCTTAGATCCAGTGGTGAACCGTGACTATCGGACCTCGGCTTTCAGAGGGACCAAAAATCTTCCAATACGTTGTGTCAAACTATAAAATCCTAAAAATAACAGAAAACATAGCATCACTTAATGTGCCCGACATGATATAGTCTGTAGTCGGGCCGTTCTAGTGAAGGAGGAGCTTTTCATGACATTGTGAACGATGACATTCACTCCAGTCGGCCCCATGAAGTCAGAACAATACAATAGCACAACTATTTCATTAACAAAATTAAACCAGCTATTACTTCCCATTAAAAAAATATATCACTGATTAGTGTGGTGAACGTCATAAATTAAAGTTACAACACAACAATGTTTCACAGTCATGTGAGGTCCTGGTGGACCTAATGGATAACAGTACAATAATTTGTGCTTCGGCTCATTAAATGTGGTTAATGTAGGGCTCATTAAATGGGGTGAATGTAGGGTTCATTAAATGTGGTTAATATTGGTCTCATCAGGCTCAGGTAGCATCAGATTAGAATGTTCATGCTGAATCAAAGCTCTCATCAAATCCAGACATTTATATGCGTTATAATGCTTTTGAATGACACTTCCATGTTTTGGTGGAAACTACCAGGTTACCCGGGAGAAAAGTGATTTATTATCGTATAATGCACATACAGGTGGATTCACAAGACACCAATCAAGTAACTTACATATACAGTATCTTCATTAGGCCTAATGGCATTTTATGAAGTTAGTTATAGTGACTGAGTAAGTCTAATTATAAAAGTAAGCCTCCAAAGTGCCATGTTTATTATGTGGAGGAATCATTTAGGCAGCCAGGACCATCCGCTCCTTAGCTCTCTTACTGCAGTCCAGTGCCATAGACATCTTTGAAGTAATTTAGGAGGGACACTTTATGAAGGCCTTCTCACAATGGACTTATCATACAAGGCTCTACAGACAGATACAAAAAAAGACAGGCTATTTTTATTGTTAACGTTATTTTCGTTGACGATGTCTTGAAGTCAAGTCGTTCAACATTGAAATGCAGTTTTCTGTACCACACAGGACAACCAGGAAAAAGTGACGGTCGGTGGAACTCTGGCGCCACCAAGTGGACAATTGCTTCAGTTCGTTTGTGGCAGCGATGCTACCAGATATACTCGATACAAGATCAAATGTTATGTCAATATTATTATCTCCAAATTGCCCCCCATCCCCCACTCCCCACACGTAATATATTATTATTCCAATTTAGCTGTTGATCAGGTTAACGTGTTCTCTCATTTCTGATTGGAGGGCGGATGACCACGTGATCTTAGAACCTACAAATGTGTTACTTTGTAACAGTCAAACGTGGTCATTCCTGGCGTTGATCAACTCCCCATCCATGCCACCATTTATTTAAAGCATTATATTTTTTATGGAAAACAAAAAGCATACAGTGCTCATTTTGATGTAGCCATAATCGAATTTGACGTGTCGGAGAACGGCCACTTCGTCCCGAAATCATTGCAGGTATCGCTTCTCGGCCTTTTGGCTAAGATCAAGTGTAGTATCTGTTCTTATCAGTTTAATATCTGATACGTCCCCTATCTGGGGACCATATATTAAATTGATTTTTGGAATAGGGAGATGGAATAGGGGCTTGCTCCGTCCACTCCACGCATCGACCTGGTATTGCAGTACCTCCAGGAACGGTGCACCCCCTTTCATTGTAAAGAGAAATCAGACAGAAGAAGCAGAGTTGCTTCGTTGGTCTGTATTGTATTTTCACATTGAGCAACTGTTTGAACGTTATTGACGGCATTGATGCGAGTGACCAGTCTTGTTCAGTACATCACAACACATCCGGGTATCTCAAGCACCCCGGTAAAACACAAGAGTTGCAGTAAGGAACATTTACCAACAGATGGCATCACTGTGCCATCTTACACCCATAACATCTTCCATTTAATAAAATAGGACAGGAGGTGTCAATTCACTAACAAAACAAACCTAGTAACAATTTCCAACATTAAACAGTTTAGTATCATTTATTTATTTTTCTCAGGTAACAATAACACATTTTGATATTCTCTTCACTTTTATCTCTGTCTGTCTGTCAACAATCCCTGATGGAAGACAGGGGGCTTGTCTGCGAGGACTGCGAGGACTGCGGGTTCCTGCACAGGCGTGTCACCTGAACGTCTAAGGGGAGAATTGATGGGCGAGGGAGCGGCCGACCTGTGATCCCCTGGCTCTTCGCCCAGTGCCTCAGGCCCCATGTGACTTGCTGGGGTTCTGTCTTTTGTCAAATCAAATCAAAATCAAATCAAATGTATTTATATAGCCCTTCGTACATCAGCTGATATCTCAAAGTGCTGTACAGAAACCCAGCCTAAAACCCCAAACAGCAAGCAATGCAGGTGTAGAAGCACGGTGGCTAGGAAAAACTCCCTAGAAAGGCCAAACCCTAGGAAGAAACCTAGAGAGGAACCAGGCTATGTGGGGTGGCCAGTCCTCTTCTGGCTGTGCCGGGTGGAGATTATAACAGAACATGGCCAAGATGTTCAAATGTTCATAAATGACCAGCATGGTCGAATAATAATAAGGCAGAACAGTTGAAACTGGAGCAGCAGCACAGTCAGGTGGAAGTTGAAACTGGAGCAGCAGCATGGCCAGGTGGACTGGGGACAGCAAGGAGTCATCATGTCAGGTAGTCCTGGGGCATGGTCCTAGGTCTCAGGTCAGTTGAAACTGGAACAGCAGCATGGCCAGGTGGACTGGGGACAGCAAGGAGTCATCATGTCAGGTAGTCCTGGGGCATGGTCCTAGGGCTCAGGTCCTCCGAGAGAGAGAAAGAAAGAAGGAGAGAATTAGAGAACGCACACTTAGATTCACACAGGACACCGAATAGGACAGGAGAAGTACTCCAGATATAACAAACTGACCCCAGCCCCCCGACACATAAACTACTGCAGCATAAATACTGGAGGCTGAGACAGGAGGGGTCAGGAGACACTGTGGCCCCATCCGAGGACACCCCCGGACAGGGCCAAACAGGAAGGATATAACCCCACCCACTTTGCCAAAGCACAGCCCCCACACCACTAGAGGGATATCTTCAACCACCAACTTACCATCCTGAGACAAGGCTGAGTATAGCCCACAAAGATCTCCGCCACGGCACAACCCAAGGGGGAGGCGCCAACCCAAACAGGATGACCACAACAGTGAATCAACCCACTCAGGTGACGCACCCCCTCCTGGGACGGCATGAGAGAGCCCCAGCAAGCCAGTGACTCAGCCCCTGTAATAGGGTTAGAGGCAGAGAATCCCAGTGGAAAAAGGGGAACCGGCCAGGCAGAGACAGCAAGGGCGGTTCGTTGCTCCAGAGCCTTTGCGTTCTTGCGTTCACCTTCCCACTCCTGGGCCAGACTACACTCAATCATATGACCCACTGAAGAGATGAGTCTTCAGTAAAGACTTAAAGGTTGAGACCGAGTTTGCGTCTCTGACATGGGTAGGCAGACCGTTCCATAAAAATGGAGCTCTATAGGAGAAAGCCCTGCCTCCAGCTGTTTGCTTAGAAATTCTAGGGACAATTAGGAGGCCTGCGTCTTGTGACCGTAGCGTACGTGTAGGTATGTACGGCAGGACCAAATCAGAGAGATAGGTAGGAGCAAGCCCATGTAATGCTTTGTAGGTTAGCAGTAAAACCTTGAAATCAGCCCTTGCTTTGACAGGAAGCCAGTGTAGAGAGGCTAGCACTGGAGTAATATGATCAAATTTTTTGGTTCTAGTCAGGATTCTAGCAGCCGTATTTAGCACTAACTGAAGTTTATTTAGTGCTTTATCCGGGTAGCCGGAAAATAGAGCATTGCAGTAGTCTAACCTAGAAGTGACAAAAGCATGGATACATTTTTCTGCATCATTTTTGGACAGAAAGTTTCTGATTTTTGCAATGTTACGTAGATGGAAAAAAGCTGTCCTCGAAATGGTCTTGATATGTTCTTCAAAAGAGAGATCAGGGTCCAGAGTAACGCCGAGGTCCTTCACAGTTTTATTTGAGACGACTGTACAACCATTAAGATTAATTGTCAGATTCAACAGAAGATCTCTTTGTTTCTTGGGACCTAGAACAAGCATCTCTGTTTTGTCCGAGTTTAATAGTAGAAAGTTTGCAGCCATCCACTTCCTTATGTCTGAAACACATGCTTCTAGCGAGGGCAATTTTGGGGCTTCACCATGTTTCATTGAAATGTACAGCTGTGTGTCATCCGCATAGCAGTGAAAGTTTACATTATGTTTTCGAATAACATCCCCAAGAGGTAAAATATATAGTGAAAACAATAGTGGTCCTAAAACGGAACCTTGAGGAACACCGAAATTTACAGTTGATTTGTCAGAGGACAAACCATTCACAGAGACAAACTGATATCTTTCCGACAGATAAGATCTAAACCAGGCCAGAACATGTCCGTGTAGACCAATTTGGGTTTCCAATCTCTCCAAAAGAATGTGGTGATCGATGGTATCAAAAGCAGCACTAAGGTCTACAAGCACGAGTACAGATGCAGAGCCTCGGTCCGATGCCATTAAAATGTCATTTACCACCTTCACAAGTGCCGTCTCAGTGCTATGATGGGGTCTAAAACCAGACTGAAGCATTTCGTATACATTGTTTAGGCCGATAGTTTTTTATGTTTTCTGGGTCAAGGTTTGGCTTTTTCAAGAGAGGCTTTATTACTGCCACTTTTAGTGAGTTTGGTACACATCCAGTGGATAGAGAGCCGTTTATTATGTTCAACATAGGAGGGCCAAGCACAGGAAGCAGCTCTTTCAGTAGTTTAGTTGGAATAGGGTCCAGTATGCAGCTTGAAGGTTTAGAGGCCATGATTATTTTCATCATTGTGTCAAGAGATATAGTACTAAAACACTTGAGCGTCTCTCTTGATCCTAGGTCCTGGCAGAGTTGTGCAGACTCAGGACAACTGAGGTTTGGAGGAATACGCAGGTTTAAAGAGGAGTCCGTAATTTGCTTTCTAATAATCATAATATTTTCCTCAAAGAAGTTCATGAATTTATCACTGCTAAAGTGAAAGTCATTCTCTCTTGGGGAATGCTGCTTTTTAGTTAGCTTTGCGACAGTATCAAAAAGGAATTTCGGATTGTTCTTATTTTCCTCAATTAAGTTAGAAAAATAGGATGATCGAGCAGCAGTAAGGGCTCTACGGTACTGCACGGTACCGTCCTTCCAAGCTAGTCGGAAGACTTCCAGTTTGGTGTGGCGCCATTTCCGTTCCAATTTTCTGGAAGCTTGCTTCAGAGCTCGGGTATTTTCTGTGTACCAGGGAGCTAGTTTCGTTTTTAGGGGTGCAACTGCATCTAGGGTATTGCGCAAGGTTAAATTGAGATCCTCAGTTAGGTGGTTAACTGATTTTTGTCCTCTGGCGTTCTTGGGTAGGCAGAGGGAGTCTGGAAGGGCATCAAGGAATCTTTGTGTTGTCTGTGAATTTATAGCACGACTTTTGATGTTCCTTGGTTGGGGTCTGAGCAGATTATTTGTTGCAATTGCAAACGTAATAAAATGGTGGTCCGATAGTCCAGGATTATGAGGAAAAACATTAAGATCCACCACATTTATTCCATGGGACAAAACTAGGTCCAGCATATGACTGTGACAGTGAGTGGGTCCAGAGACATGTTGGACAAAACCCACTGAGTCGATGATGGCTCCGAAAGCCTTTTGGAGTGGGTCTGTGGACTTTTCCATGTGAATATTAAAGTCACCAAAGATTAGAATATTATCTGCTATGACTACAAGGTCCGATAGGAATTCAGGGAACTCAGTGAGAAACGCTGTATATGGCCCAGGAGGCCTGTAAACAGTAGCTATAAAAAGTGATTGAGTAGGCTGCATAGATTTCATGACTAGAAGCTCAAAAGACGAAAACGTCATTTTTTTTTTGTAAATTGAAATTTGCTATCGTAAATGTTAGCAACACCTCCGCCTTTGCGGGATGCACGGGGGATATGGTCACTAGTGTAGTTTTGCCCAACCTAGGTCGAGGCACAGACACGGTCTCAATGGTGATAGCTGAGCTGACTACACTGACTGTGCTAGTGGCAGACTCCACTATGCTGCCTGGCCTGCACCCTATTTCATTGTGGAGCTAGAGGAGTTAGAGCCCTGTCTATGTTGGTAGATAAGATGAGAGCACCCCTCCAGCTAGGATGGAGTCCGTCACTCCTCAGCAGGTCAGGCTTGGTCCTGTTTGTGGGTGAGTCCCAGAAAGAGGGCCAATTATCTACAAATTCTAACTTTTGGGAGGGGCAGAAAACAGTTTTCAACCAGCGATTGAGTTGTGAGACTCTGCTGTAGAGCTCACCACTCCCCCTAACTGGGAGGGGGCCAGAGACAATTACTCGATGCCGACACATCTTTCTAGCTGATATGCACGCAGAAGCTATGTTGCGCTTGGTGATCTCTGACTGTTTCATCCTAACATCGTTGGTGCCGACGTGGATAACAATATCTCTATACTCTCTACACTCGCCAGTTTTAGCTTTAGCCAGCACCATCTTCAGATTAGCCTTAACGTCGGTAGCCCTGCCCCCGGGTAAACAGTGTATGATCGCTGGATGATTCGCTTTAAGTCTAATACTGCGGGTAATGGAGTCGCCAATGACTAGAGTTTTCAATTTGTCAGAGCTAATGGTGGGAAGCTTCGGCGTCTCAGACCCCGTAACAGGAGGAGTAGAGACCAGAGAAGAATCGGCCTCTGACTCTGACCCGCTGCTTAATGGGGAAAACCGGTTGAAAGTTTCTGTCGGCTGAATGAGCGACACCGGTTGAGCGTTCCTACAGCATTTCCTTCCAGAAACCGTGAGAAAGTTGTCCGGCTGCGGGGACTGTGCCAGGGGATTTACACTACTATCTGTACTTACTGGTGGCACAGACACTGTTTCATCCTTTCCTACACTGAAATTACCCTTGCCTAACGATTGCGTCTGAAGCTGGGCTTGCAGCACAGCTATCCTCGCCGTAAGGCGAGTACAGCGGCTGCAATTAGAAGGCATCATGTTAATGTTACTACTTAGCTTCGGCTGTTGGAGGTCCTGACGAATCGTGTCCAGATAAAGCGTCCGGAGTGAAAAAGTTGAGGAAAAAATAAATAAATATATGAACGGTAATTAAAAAGTGAAAACCGTAAAGTTGTCAGGTAGCAAAACAGGTTGGCAACAAAACGCACAGCAACTCGAAAACAAGCCTGCAAGTTGTGACCGGAAATGACGTCCAAATGACGGCCAAAGGGGTCATGCGACCCCTTTGGCCATCAGGGTTCTGAATAGGTGCTGGCTCAGCAATCCGAAGGTCAACCCTGTTACGACGGTACATTGATCCATTCACTTCGACCAAGTAGGAGCGTGGTGCAACTTTCTGTACACAGGATCCGAGTCTCCAGAGGCCTGTCCGGTCCCCTGGTAGTGGCTTCATTCGCACCGTTTCACCCACCCTGAGCTCAGGTAAGTCTTTTGCTGATTTGTCGTAGATGAACTTGGAGACCTGTCTTCTGTGACGTAGCTTCACCAGCACGTCTGTCACCACACATGGCTCCAGGAGAGTGCTGGCTACTGGCAGAGCTGCTTTTACGCGCCTTGCCATGAGGCGCTGTGCCGGGCTGCTATCCATGCCTTCTGTCGGGGTATTGCGCCACTGCAGGATTGCTTTCCAGGAATCTTTGCCCTCTCGCAGAGCCTTTTTGCAGAGGTTCTTTGCGATTTTTACTGCGGACTCCACCTTCCCATTAGCTTTTGGGTGTAGTGACGTGCTCGAATTCCCATTCTGCAGCAAATTTTCGGAACTCAACTCCGGAGAATTGGGGTCCATTGTCTGAAATTACCCTATCTGGCTGGCAATAGCGGGCAAACTGAGCCTTGCAGCGTTTGATCGTTGTCTCCCAAAAGTCTGAGTAATGATCGACTACCAGCAGAAAGTCTTTGCCACTGTGCTGGAAGAGATCTAGACTTACTATCTGCCAGGGGCGCATCGGTAGCTCGTGGGACATCATCATCTCTCTCTGTTGCTCAATGGCATATTCATTGCAGACTGTGCATTTACTGACATAGTCTTTGATTTCACTCTGCATTCCTGGCCAGTACAGTGTGTCACGTGCTTGTCTGTAACAGGCCTCACCTCCTATGTGACTTGAGTGCACGCGTGCCAACATCTCAGGGCGCAGAGATCGGGGAATAACGACTCTCTGACACTTGAATATTATTCAGTTTTGAACACTGAGCTCCTCTTTGACTGGCCAATATCCTCTGACGGCTAAAGCAGTTTCTTCCTTGCAGTCGGCCCAGCCCATCAGAATCACAGACCTCAATGCCTGGAGTTGCTCATCCCTGTCTGTGTGCTCTCTGATTTGTATAAGGTGCTGGTCCGTAACATTGAGGTAGTCAGCCTGGTTGATGTGTTCAACATCCACTTGCTCTGTTTGTAAGCTGCACACTGCGTGTTGTTCATGCATGGAGCGTGTGTGAGTGCCTGATGCAGTAGCCCTGCTGAGCGTGTCACTCACATACATCTCTGGCCCTGGCTTATACACCACCTTGAGGTTGCAGTTTTGTAGGGCCAGTAGCATGCTCTGCAGTCGTTTTGGGGCATTCAGAAGAGGCTTGCTGAGTATAGCAATAAGGGGCTTGTGATCTGCCCGTACAGGTAGTGGTGGAAGCGTTGGCATGCAAACACAATGCTGAGGCACTCCTTCTCTATCTGGGCATAGTTCTGCTCTGTTGGGGTTTTTTATGCTTTTTTATGCTTAGCCTTAGCTTGACCTGTCTGCATCTGACCATCAGGGCCAGCAGCTTGGCGTCATGGTCACATTCTGCCTCCTCATCACTGTCCCCACAGCCCACTACGAGGATGCCATCTGCTATGGGTTCCACGCCACTGAGCCCCATCAACAGCTCATGCTGTTTCCGCTGATACACCTCTGGAGCCACAGAGACACCAAACGGAAGCTTTAACCACCTCTTCCTGCCCCAGGGTGTCCAAAAGGTGGTCATGTAGCTGCTGGGCTCGTCGAGCTTGCACTGCAGGAAGGCATCTCTGGCATCCACGAGCGTGAAGACTCTGGCCTTTGGGAGCTTTTAAAGAACATCCTCCAACGTGGGCATAATGTAATGTGAACGTCGCAGAGCCCGGTTGAAGTGTTAGGATCAATGCATATCCGTAGCTTGTCTGGTTTCTTGTTGATAACCATATTACTTATCCAGTCTGTAGGCTCGGTGACGGATATGATGTGGCCATCTGCTTCGTATTTGTCAAGCTGAGCCTTCGTAGCTGCTTTCATGGCCACTGGTACATTGCGGGGTGAACACTGGACAGGCTGGATTGCTGCGTCCAACTCAAAGTGGACTTCCCCGGGAACTGACTCGACCGGTGCGTTGAAGACATCATGGTACTTGCTTAGGAGTGTCTCCTTGCTCAGGGGCCCAGCCTGGACTTTGTCTATAATGTTAAGATCAGCTGGGATGGTGAAGTTAATAAGCCCAAGGCGCTCGCATGTAGAACCTGACAGTAATGGCGGTTGACTAGCCTCAACTATTTCAAACTCAAGGGTGTATTTCTGGCCACGTAAAACACACTCTGTCACAAACAGGCCTAAAGAGGTCATGAACTGGCCTGAATACAGTTTCAGCTTGGTGCTACTCTGTGAGTTTGTCTCTGGGCGCGAGCCTCCTTTTGTCTAAGGCTCATAACGTTGCATGTGGCCCCTGAATCTAGCTGGCATTGCTGTGGTTTATTATTAAGTAGCAGTGACAAACCACTTTTGTCCTTTTGCCCTCACTGCCCCTATGCGCTCGCTAGCATATACATCCTCTGTGCTGTCGTTCCCTTCATCTGTGTTTGTTTCCATGGAGTGCACTTTACCCTCCTTTCTCTTGCTTTTCATGCAGACCCTTGCAAAGTGATTAGCTGTACCACAGGATTTGCACATTTTTCCATGGGCTGGGCAGTGTTCTTTTCCTTGTCCATGAGAAATGCCACAATATCGGCATGTATTGGGGTTGTCTACTGCAGAGTTGGCTGTAGTATTAGCATTAGCTGTGGCAAAGGGGAATTTCTTTACTGGCTGCCTGAATGTAGCATTGACATTGTCCATATGTTGCCTTTCTAGCTCCATGGACCTTATCCGTATATCAGTAGGCTCTGCTGCACGGCATGTCTCCACTGCCAAGGCCAGCGTCAGGTCACGTTCTCTCAGCAAATGTCTGCGGGTGCCCTCATCAGTTATGCTAAAGTCATGTACTGGTAACATGGACTGTCTCACAAGCAACTGTCTGTATGTATTAGTTTCTCTCAATCACATACAAGCATTTCTTTGGAACAATGTTGTCGATTTTCAAAACAGAGTCCACAAGACACACAACTTTTGCAAAACAGTAAATGCATTTCGAAAATGTAGTTGTCTTTTAAACACATAAAAACATTCATAAAAAATATATTGTACCGTCAAATTTGCAAAAACATTCATCAAAATAACACAACTGTACGCAAAAATATGAACCCATCTGTACTCATCTCTTGAGTGCAAGAGCAGACAAAACAGAAAGCTATTCTCTTTTGAAAATCCCAGTAGATCCATAAATGTTCTTTGCAGTCACTAAATCATGATGATCAACTACCGAAAGGTGCAGAATTATGGGCAATTACTCTCCTTTTATGCATATTGCACCAAACTATTTCATATACATCTGATTTGATTCCTGATAACAAATTAAATACAATTTGATTAAAAGCTTTTTTTAAATGTTATAAACTAGCCCAGAGCCATTCTTAGATAGCCTGTGGTTAAGAATAATGCAGTGTGAAAAGGCCTTTTAACATGCATTGCTGGCTATCGTAGCGTCTATAATATTCTGTCTATAGCCAGAACATTTTCCTAAATATGCTAAGGTAATGTGGTGCTCGGTGGCTGCTTTCAGGACAACAACAAAAACTATTTGATGTAAAAGCCTATTTTTGTGTGTTGTTGTTGGCTCCAGACAATACTAGAGGAGTAGGGAAAAGTGATCGGCTTTTGCCTTTTCCGTGATCCACTAACATGTCTTCCACATCTCACGCAGGCGCGCTGATTCTGACCCACGTGGCATGACGTCCTGCTTGATGTGTTCATCAGCGAATAACAGTCTGTGAAGCCGTTTTATAGAGTTACTATTCAACAACAGAAGAGATATGTCTCAGTTACAAACCAGGTTCTTTACGGATAACAAAAAGTAAGTATTTATTGTTGAATTGTAAGGATAGCCACTAGCTAGTTAGCTTGCTCGTTTGGCCAGTAAGCTAACTAGTTAGCTCATTTGCTAGCGAGCATGAAGGAGAACTCTATGGGAGTGTTAGCCATGCTGTTGGTAACAGTAATCATATTGTGTCCTTAGCAGACGAGTTGAAGAGGAGAACTCTATGGGAGTGTTAGCCATGCTGTTGGTAATAGTAATCATATTGTGTCCTTAGCAGACGAGTTGAAGAGGAGAACTCTATGGGAGTGTTAGCCATGCTGTTGGTAATAGTAATCATATTGTGTCCTTAGCAGACGAGTTGAAGAGGAGAACTCTATGGGAGTGTTAGCCATGCTGTTGGTAATAGTAATCATATTGTGTCCTTAGCAGACGAGTTGAAGAGGAGAACTCTATGGGAGTGTTAGCCATGCTGTTGGTAATAGTAATCATATTGTGTCCTTAGCAGACGAGTTGAAGAGGAGAACTCTATGGGAGTGTTAGCCATGCTGTTGGTAATAGTAATCATATTGTGTCCTTAGCAGACGAGTTGCTTTGATAATGTGGATTTATTGAAGTTAGTGTGAGTTAGCCTGACCAGGGAAGATTGTAAATATAAATGGGTTGCTATGTTTGCTAGCCTAGCAGAATACTACAAGTTTGAAGTTAGTTAGCCAACTATCTATTTGTCTGTAAGCAGTGACTTAGTCATGTTAAATTATTGCTGTAGCATAACCTACCGACGTTGTCCCTCAGATATTCAGTCGATGACGTCCCATTCTCCATCCCTGCTGCCTCAGAGGTACAGGAACTCAGCAACGTCATCAACAAGCTGCTCGAAGCAAAGAATGGTGAGAATAGATTGTAGAATGGTGCTTTTCCATTCGTTGGGGTTTAATGGCGGTTGGCATCCGATATGATGTTGCATTACAGCCACCAACTGTAGCTACCTGTGTCTGTTTCAACCGGGCATTCTGAAGACCTTGATGACTACCTCCACAGTCACTACAAACGTCTGGCACTAACCGGATAACTGTCCTAACACCCTATCAGGGAGAACCTCATGGCACAGCATCAGGGCCAGACTCTATTCCCTTCAGCCATTATATAGCACAGCATCAGGACCAGACTCTATTCCCTTCAGCCATTATATAGCACAGCATCAGGGCCAGACTCTATTCCCTTCAGCCATTATATAGCACAGCATCAGGGCCAGACTCTATTCCCTTCAGCCATTATATAGCACAGCATCAGGACCAGACTCTATTCCCTTCAGCCATTATATAGCACAGCATCAGGGCCAGACTCTATTCCCTTCAGCCATTATATAGCACAGCATCAGGGCCAGACTCTATTCCCTTCAGCCATTATATAGCACAGCATCAGGACCAGACTCTATTCCCTCCAGCCACTATATAGCACAGCATCAGAGCCAGACTCTATTCCCTCCAGCCACTATATAGCACAGCATCAGGACCAGACTCTATTCCCTCCAGCCACTATATAGCACAGCATCAGGGCCAGACTCTATTCCCTCCAGCCACTATATAGCACAGCATCAGGGCCAGACTCACCTCCCTCCAGTCAGTACATAGCACAGCATCAGGGCCAGACTCACCTCCCTCCAGCCAGTACATAGCACAGCATCAGGGCCAGACTCACCTCCCTCCAGCCAGTACATAGCACAGCATCAGGGCCAGACTCTCCTCCCTCCAGCCAGTACATAGCACAGCATCAGGGCCAGACTCTCCTCCCTCCAGCCAGTACATAGCACAGCATCAGGGCCAGACTCTCCTCCAGCCACTACATAGCACAGCATCAGGGCCAGACTCTCATACGTCCAGCCAGTACATAGCACAGCATCAGGGCCAGACTCACCTCCCTCCAGCCACTACGTAGCACAGCATCAGGGCCAGACTCTCATACGTCCAGCCAGTACATAGCACAGCATCAGGGCCAGACTCTCCTCCCTCCAGCCACTACGTAGCACAGCATCAGGGCCAGACTCACCTCCCTCCAGGCAGGACATAGCACAGCATCAGGGCCAGACTCTATTCTCTCCAGCCACTATATAGCACAGCATCAGGGCCAGACTCTCCTCCCTCCGGCCAGTACATAGCACAGCATCAGGGCCAGACTATCCTCCCTCCGGCCAGTACAGAGCACAGCATCAGGGCCAGACTCTCCTACCTCCAGCCAGTACATAGCACAGCATCAGGGCCAGACTCACCTCCCTCCAGCCACTACGTAGCACAGCATCAGGGCCAGACTCACCTCCCTCCAGCCAGTACATAGCACAGCATCAGGGCCAGACTCTATTCTCTCCAGCCACTATATAGCACAGCATCAGGGCCAGACTATCCTCCCTCCGGCCAGTACATAGCACAGCATCAGGGCCAGACTCACCTCCCTCCAGCCAGTACATAGCACAGCATCAGGGCCAGACTCTCCTCCCTCCAGCCACTACGTAGCACCGCATCAGGGCCAGACTCTCATACCTCCAGCCAGTACATAGCACAGCATCAGGGCCAGACCCACCTCCCTCCAGCCAGTACATAGCACAGCATCAGGGCCAGACTCACCTCCCTCCAGCCAGTACATAGCACAGCATCAGGGCCAGACTCACCTCCCTCCAGCCAGTACATAGCACATCATCAGGGCCAGACTCTCCTCCCTCCAGCCAGTACATAGCACAGCATCAGGGCCAGACTCTCCTCCCTCCAGCCAGTACATAGCACATCATCAGGGCCAGACTCTCATACCTCCAGCCAGTACATAGCACAGCATCAGGGCCAGACTCTCCTCCCTCCGGCCAGTACATAGCACAGCATCAGGGCCAGACTCTCCTCCCTCCAGCCAGTACATAGCACATCATCAGGGCCAGACTCTCATACCTCCAGCCAGTACATAGCACAGCATCAGGGCCAGACTCTCCTCCCTCCGGCCAGTACATAGCACAGCATCAGGGCCAGACTCTCCTCCCTCTGGCCAGTACATAGCACAGCATCAGGGCCAGACTCACCTCCCTCAGGCCAGTACATAGCACAGCATCAGGGCCAGACTCTCCTCCCTCCAGCCAGTACATAGCACATCATCAGGGCCAGACTCTCATACCTCCAGCCAGTACATAGCACAGCATCAGGGCCAGACTCTCCTCCCTCCGGCCAGTACATAGCACAGCATCAGGGCCAGACTCTCCTCCCTCCAGCCAGTACATAGCACATCATCAGGGCCAGACTCTCCTCCCTCCAGCCAGTACATAGCACAGCATCAGGGCCAGACTCTCCTCCCTCCAGCCACCTTGATTTCTGATTATTCATCAGGCTTCAACACGGCAGGAACCTTGTTAAGTTGCTTAACCTCAACACTTAGAGGCACTGTTATAACCCCTTGAGAGGAGCTCTTTTCCGTAGACTAAAACTTCTCCTTCCCCCAGTTGAACAAAGCTGATCCCTCTGGGAGATGGGGTGAACATATATCAGAGGAGGTTGGTGGCACCTTAATTGGGGAGGATGGACTCGTGATAATGGCTGGAGTGTAATGGTATCAAACACATGGTTTCCATGTGATGCCATTCCATTTGCTCCGTTCCGGACATTATTATGAGCCGTCTTCCCCTCAGCAGCCTCCACTGACATCAATCATAATGAATCCACTTCATGCTACCTGGACTGACTGCAGCTTTCCTAGCTTCCTCCCCAACCATTGTTTGTCCTTGTAACTATTATTCTCCAATTAAATTATTTCAGGACTGGTGCTGTCTTGGTTTGACCTAGATCACTGATGAATGTATTAGCATCATATTGGGTGTCTCATCTTTGTGTGCTTTGTTGTTGTAGGGTCTCACAGCCAGATTGAGTTTGACTTCCTGGTGCGAGGTCAGTTCCTGCGGACATCGTTGTCAAATCACATGGAGGCTGAAGGCATCTCAACGGTGAGTAGGACCTCTGGGGGGGTAGTAGGACCTCTGGGGGGTAGTAGGACCTCTGTAGTAGGACCTCTGGGGGGTAGGGTTTACTCGTAGCACCCTCTGGACGGTAGTAGGACCTCCTGGACGGTAGTAGCACCTCCTGGACGGTAGTAGGACCTCCTGTAGGACCTCCTGGATGGTAGTAGGACCTCCTGGATGGTAGTAGGACCTCCTGGACGGTAGTAGGACCTCCTGGACGGTAGTAGGACCTCCTGGGCGGTAGCAGGACCTCTGGGCGGTAGCAGGACCTCTGGGCGGTAGCAGGACCTCTGGGCGGTAGCAGGACCTCTGGGCGGTAGCAGGACCTCTGGGCGGTAGCAGGACCTCTGGGCGGTAGCAGGACCTCTGGGCGGTAGCAGGACCTCTGGGCGGTAGCAGGACCTCTGGGCGGTAGCAGGACCTCTGGGCGGTAGCAGGACCTCTGGGCGGTAGCAGGACCTCTGGGCGGTAGCAGGACCTCTGGGCGGTAGCAGGACCTCTGGGCGGTAGCAGGACCTCTGGACGGTAGCAGGACCTCTGGGCGGTAGCAGGACCTCTGGGCGGTAGCAGGACCTCTGGGCGGTAGCAGGACCTCTGGGCGGTAGCAGGACCTCTGGGCGGTAGCAGGACCTCTGGGCGGTAGCAGGACCTCTGGGCGGTAGCAGGGCAGGACCTCTGGGCGGTAGCAGGACCTCTGGGCGGTAGCAGGACCGCTGGGCGGTAGCAGGACCGCTGGGCGGTAGCAGGACCGCTGGGCGGTAGGGTTTTACTTGTAGGACCTCTGGATGGTAGTAGGACCCCTGGACAGTAGGGTTTACGCGTAGACTGCTTAGTATGCCAATGTGACTTGAAGCGTGTTTTGTGTGTGTGTTACAGGAAGATGTGGTGGAGATCGAGTATGTGGAGAGGTTCACCGCTCCCCAACCAGAGGAGTGTATGATGCATGATGACTGGATCAGCTCAGTGGAGGCAGACTCTGAATGGTAAGAGGCATGACGTCAAACCCAGACTGAATGGTGAGAGACATGACGTCTAACCCAGACTGAATGGTGAGAGACATGACGTCTAACCCAGACTCTGAATGGTGAGAGACATGACGTCTAACCCAGACTCTGAATGGTGAGAGACATGACGTCTAACCCAGACTCTGAATGGTGAGAGACATGACGTCTAACCCAGACTCTGAATGGTGAGAGACATGACGTCTAACCCAGACTCTGAATGGTGAGAGACATGACGTCTAACCCAGACTCTGAATGGTGAGAGACATGACGTCTAACCCAGACTCTGAATGGTGAGAGACATGACGTCTAACCCAGACTCTGAATGGTGAGAGACATGACGTCTAACCCAGACTCTGAATGGTGAGAGACATGACGTCTAACCCAGACTCTGAATGGTGAGAGACATGACGTCTAACCCAGACTCTGAATGGTGAGAGACATGACGTCTAACCCAGACTCTGAATGGTGAGAGACATGACGTCTAACCCAGACTCTGAATGGTGAGAGACATGACGTCTAACCCAGACTCTGAATGGTGAGAGACATGACGTCTAACCCAGACTCTGAATGGTGAGAGACATGACGTCTAACCCAGACTCTGAATGGTGAGAGACATGACGTCTAACCCAGACTCTGAATGGTGAGAGACATGACGTCTAACCCAGACTCTGAATGGTGAGAGACATGACGTCTAACCCAGACTCTGAATGGTGAGAGACATGACGTCTAACCCAGACTCTGAATGGTGAGAGGCATGACGTCTAACCCAGACTCTGAATGGTGAGAGGCATGACGTCTAACCCAGACTCTGAATGGCAGAGACCCTAACCCAGATACCCTGTTAATGATGTCTGCTCCAGGATCCTGACGGGTTCCTATGATAAGACAGCCAGGATCTGGTCTCTGGAGGGCAAGGCTGTGATGACGGTGGCCGGACACACGGACGTGGTGAAGGACGTGGCCTGGGTCAGGAGAGGTGAGGGGGAGGGTCACTTGGAGCTGAGTTGCTGGTGTTTTTACAGTTGTTTTTAAAACTTGGGGGGCCAAATAAAATCACCCGCGGGCCAAATTCAGCCTGAGGGCCACCTGTTGGGGAACGTTGGTCTTGATCGTCTCATGCTGACACCCCTATGTTTGTCTAGATGGCCTGACCTCCCTGCTGCTCACGGCCTCTCTGGACCAAACCATTCTGCTGTGGGAGTGGAACTCTGAGAGGAACAAGCTGAAAGCTAGACACTGTTGCCGTGGACACGCTGGGAGTGTTGACACTATCGCCACGGATCCCACACGCACTAAGGTGACGGGGGTAGGAGGAGAAAACGGGGGGAGGGGACATGGGGGGGGGGGGGAGGAGACATGGGGGGGAGGGGACATGGGGGGGGGGGGGGGGGAGACATTGGGGGGGGGGAGGGGACATGGGGGGGGGGGCATGGGGGGGGGAGGAGACATGGGGGGAGGGGAGGGGACATGGGGGGAGGGGAGGGGACATGGGGGGGGGAGGGGACATGGGGGAGGGGACATGGGGGGGGAGGAGACATGGGGGGGGAGAGACATGGGAGGAGACATGGGGGGGACATGGGGGGAGGAGACATGGGGGGGGAGAGACATGGGAGGAGGAGACATATGGGGGGGGAGAGACACGGGAGGAGGAGACATGGGGGGGGGAGAGACACGGGAGGAGGAGACATTGTGGGGGGGGGGGAGACATGGGAGGAGAAGACGGGGGGGGGCATGGGAGGAGAAGACATGGGGGGGAGAGACATGGGGGGGAGAGACATGGGAGGAGGAGACATGGGGGGGAAGACATGGGGGGGGGACATGGGAGGAGGAGACATGGGGGGGAGGAGGAGACATGGGAGGAGGAGACATGGGGGGGGGGGAGAGACATGGGAGGAGAAGACATGGGGGGGAGAGACATGGGGGGGGGGAGACATGGGGGGAGACATGGGGGGGGGGGGGGGAGACATGGGAGGAGGAGACATGGGGGGGGGGAGAGACATGGGAGGAGACATGGGGGGAGGAGACATGGGGGGGGGAGAGACATGGGAGGAGACATGGGGGGAGGAGACATGGGGGGGGAGAGACATGGGAGGAGACATGGGGGGGGAGAGACATGGGAGGAGGAGACATGGGGGGGGGGAGAGACATGGGAGGAGGAGACATGGGGGGGGTAAGACATGGGAGGAGGAGACATGGGGGGGGGGAGAGACATGGGAGGAGAAGACATGGGGGGGGGGGGAGAGACATGGGGGGGAGAGACATGGGAGGAGGAGACATGGGGGGTGGGGGGGGAGAGACATGGGAGGAGGAGACATATGGGGGGGAGAGACATGGGAGGAGAAGACATGGGGGGGAGAGACATGGGGGGGGGGGGAGACATGGGAGGAGGAGACGGGGGGGGGAAGACATGGGGGAGAAGACATGGGGGGGGGAGACATGGGAGGAGAAGACGGGGGGGATATGCAGCTGTCAACATCACTGCTCAGCAACTAATAGATGTATTTTTGTCTCCATTCCTCTCAGTTCTGCAGTGGTTCCTGGGACAAGATGCTGAAGATCTGGTCAGCAGGTACTATTGGACTCTGGGTTGTCTGGTACAGTCCTATTGGACTCTGGGTTGTCTGGTACAGTCCTATTGGACTCTGGGTTGTCTGGTACAGTCCTATTGGACTCTGGGTTGTCTGGTACAGTCCTACTGGACTCTGGGTTGTCTGGTACAGTCCTACTGGACTCTGGGTTGTCTGGTACAGTCCTACTGGACTCTGGGTTGTCTGGGATGATAATGGAGTTAGATTGGTTCACAGCTCCATGTATATAGGATCCATGTTAACTATGTATCTCTCTCCCTGCTGACTGTTCTGTTGTCCTGCCAGTGGCCACAGAGGAGGAGGAGGAGGTGGTGGTAGAGGAGCCTCCCAGCAGACCCAGAAAGAAACAGAAGACTGAACAGCTCGGACTGACCAGGGTGAGGAGAGCAGACTAACCCAGACTAACCCTATCAGACTGACCAGGGTGAGGAGAGCAGACTAACCCAGACTAACCCTATCAGACTGACCAGGGTGAGGAGAGCAGCCCCTCATGGTATTATCCAGGGTTAGGGGCTCCCAGGGCTCCAGTTGATCAGTAGTGTATCATAGTATTAATCATCTTAACCAAAGCCCCATATACTACCCACCATCATTTACAAAATAGCCTCCAACACTCTACTCAACAAATTGGATGCAGTCTATCACATTGCCATCCGTTTTGTCACCAAAGCCACATATACTGCCCACCACTGCGACCTCTACGCTCTCTTTGGCTGGCCCTCACTTCATATTTGTCACCAAACCCAATGGCTCCAGGTCATCTATAAGTCTCTGCTAGGTAAAGCCCCGCCTTATCTCAGCTCACTGGTCACCATAGCAGCACCGACCCATAGCACACGCTCCAGCAGGTATATCTCAACGGTCACCCCCAAAGCCAATTCCTCCTTTGGTCGTCTTTCCTTCCAGTTCTCTGCTGCCAATGACTGGAACAAACTGCAAAAATCACTGAAGCTGGAGACCCATATCTCCCTCACTAACTTTAAGCACCAGCTGTCAGAGCAGCTCACAAATCACTGGACATGTACATAGCCCATCTGTAAATAGCCCACCCAACTACCTCATCCCCATACTGTATGTATGTATTTATCTTGCTCCTTTGCACCCCAGTGTCTCTACTAGCTCATTCATCTTCGGACATCAATCACTCCAGTGTTTAATTGCCATATTGTAATTACTTCACCACTATGGCCTATGTATTGCCTTACCTCCCTTATTTTACCTCATTTGCACACCCTGTATATAGATGTTTTCTACTGTATTATTGACTGTATGTTTGTTTTACTCCATGTGTAACTCTGTTGTATGTGTCAAACTGCATTGCTTTATCTTGGCCAGGTCGCAGTTGTAAATGAGAACTTGTTCTCAACTGGCCTACCTGGTTAAGTAAAGGTGTTCTCAACTAGCCTGCCTGGTTAAATAAAGGTGTTCTCAACTGGCCTACCTGGTTAAATAAAACGCATAAAATCTTCCTCTTCTAGACACCCCTCATGACATTGTCTGGTCACAACGAGGCGGTGTCGTCTGTCCTCTGGTTGGACAGTGAGGAGATCTGCAGTGCATCCTGGGACCACACCATCCGCCTCTGGGATGCCGAGACCGGAAGCGTGAAGACCACACTGGTGAGAGACTCTAACCCTAGACCACACTGGTGAGAGACTCTAACCCTAGACCACACTGGTGAGAGACTCTAACCCCAGACCACGAGACTCTAACCCCAGACCACGAGACTCTAACCCCAGACCACGAGATTCTAACCCCAGACCACGAGACTCTAACCCTAGACCACACTGGGGAGAGACTCTAACCCCAGACCACGAGACTCTAACCCCAGACCACGAGACTCTAACCCCAGACCACACTGGTGAGAGACTCTAACCCCAGACCACACTGGTGAGAGACTCTAACCCCAGACCACGAGACTCTAACCCCAGACCACGAGACTCTAACCCCAGACCACGAGACTCTAACCCTAGACCACACTGGGGAGAGACTCTAACCCCAGACCACGAGACTCTAACCCCAGACCACGAGACTCTAACCCCAGACCACGAGACTCTAACCCCAGACCACGAGACTCTAACCCCAGACCACGAGACTCTAACCCTAGACCACACTGGGGAGAGACTCTAACCCCAGACCACGAGACTCTAACCCCAGACCACGAGACTCTAACCCCAGACCACGAGACTCTAACCCTAGACCACACTGGTGAGAGACTCTAACCCCAGACCACGAGACTCTAACCCCAGACCACGAGACTCTAACCCCAGACCACGAGACTCTAACCCCAGACCACACTGGTGAGAGACTCTAACCCCAGACCACACTGGTGAGAGACTCTAACCCCAGACCACACTGGGGAGAGACTCTAACCCCAGACCACGAGACTCTAACCCCAGACCACGAGACTCTAACCCCAGACCACGAGACTCTAATCCCAGAAGACCACACTGGTGAGAGACTCTAACCCCAGACCACACTGGTGAGAGACTCTAACCCCAGACCACGAGACTCTAACCCCAGACCACGAGACTCTAACCCCAGACCACGAGACTCTAACCCCAGACCACGAGACTCTAACCCTAGACCACACTGGTGAGAGACTCTAACCCCAGACCACACTGGTGAGAGACTCTAACCCCAGACCACACTGGTGAGAGACTCTAACCCCAGACCACACTGGTGAGAGACTCTAACCCCAGACCACACTGGTGAGAGACTCTAACCCCAGACCACACTGGTGAGAGACTCTAACCCCAGACCACACTGGGGAGAGACTCTAACCCCAGACCACGAGACTCTAACCCCAGACCACGAGACTCTAACCCCAGACCACGAGACTCTAACCCCAGACCACGAGACTCTAACCCTAGACCACACTGGGGAGAGACTCTAACCCCAGACCACGAGACTCTAACCCCAGACCACGAGACTCTAACCCCAGACCACGAGACTCTAACCCCAGACCACACTGGTGAGAGACTCTAACCCCAGACCACACTGGGGAGAGACTCTAACCCCAGACCACGAGACTCTAACCCCAGACCACGAGACTCTAACCCCAGACCACGAGACTCTAACCCTAGACCACACTGGTGAGAGGCTCTAACCCCAGGGTACACTGGTGAGAGACTAACCCTAGACCACACCCCTCACAACCTCTTAGTTGATGACTGATTGGTTAATCTTCTCTTCGTATCTATAGACTGGCAGTAAGGTGTTTAACCACATCTCCTACTCTCCACTGTGTCGTCGCCTGGCCTCTGGCAGCACTGACAGACACGTCAGGCTGTGGGACCCTCGCTCTAAAGGTCACAACTAAATCTAATTTAATTTAAATATCTCTGTGCACTTCCCAATGTACATTACAACATCTCTCTTATGTGAGTGTATTTGTATTTATTATGGATCCCCATTAGTTCCTGCCAAGGCAGCAGCTACTCTTCCTGGGGTTTATTATGGATCCCCATTAGTTCCTGCCAAGGCAGCAGCTACTCTTCCTGGGGTTTATTATGGATCCCCATTAGTTCCTGCCAAGGCAGCAGCTACTCTTCCTGGGGTTTATTATGGATCCCCATTAGATCCTGCCAAGGCAGCAGCTACTCTTCCTGGGGTTTATTATGGATCCCCATTAGTTCCTGCCAAGGCAGCAGCTACTCTTCCTGGGGTTTATTATGGATCCCCATTAGTTCCTGCCAAGGCAGCAGCTACTCTTCCTGGGGTTTATTATGGATCCCCATTAGTTCCTGCCAAGGCAGCAGCTACTCTTCCTGGGGTTTATTATGGATCCCCATTAGTTCCTGACAAGGCAGCAGCTACTCTTCCTGGGGTTTATTATGGATCCCCATTAGTTCCTGACAAGGCAGCAGCTACTCTTCCTGGGGTTTATTATGGATCCCCATTAGATCCTGCCAAGGCAGCAGCTACTCTTCCTGGGGTTTATTATGGATCCCCATTAGTTCCTGCCAAGGCAGCAGCTACCCTTCCTGGGGTTTATTATGGATCCCCATTAGTTCCTGCCAAGGCAGCAGCTACTCTTCCTGGGGTTTATTATGGATCCCCATTAGTTCCTGCCAAGGCAGCAGCTACTCTTCCTGGGGTTTATTATGGATCCCCATTAGATCCTGCCAAGGCAGCAGCTACTCTTCCTGGGGTTTATTATGGATCCCCATTAGTTCCTGCCAAGGCAGCAGCTACTCTTCCTGGGGTTTATTATGGATCCCCATTAGTTCCTGCCAAGGCAGCAGCTACTCTTCCTGGGGTTTATTATGGATCCCCATTAGTTCCTGCCAAGGCAGCAGCTACTCTTCCTGGGGTTTATTATGGATCCCCATTAGTTCCTGCCAAGGCAGCAGCTACTCTTCCTGGGGTTTATTATGGATCCCCATTAGTTCCTGCCAAGGCAGCAGCTACTCTTCCTGGGGTTTATTATGGATCCCCATTAGTTCCTGCCAAGGCAGCAGCTACTCTTCCTGGGGTTTATTATGGATCCCCATTAGTTCCTGCCAAGGCAGCAGCTACTCTTCCTGGGGTTTATTATGGATCCCCATTAGTTCCTGCCAAGGCAGCAGCTACTCTTCCTGGGGTTTATTATGGATCCCCATTAGTTCCTGCCAAGGCAGCAGCTACTCTTCCTGGGGTTTATTATGGATCCCCATTAGTTCCTGCCAAGGCAGCAGCTACTCTTCCTGGGGTTTATTATGGATCCCCATTAGTTCCTGCCAAGGCAGCAGCTACTCTTCCTGGGGTTTATTATGGATCCCCATTAGTTCCTGCCAAGGCAGCAGCTACTCTTCCTGGGGTTTATTATGGATCCCCATTAGTTCCTGCCAAGGCAGCAGCTACTCTTCCTGGGGTTTATTATGGATCCCCATTAGTTCCTGCCAAGGCAGCAGCTACTCTTCCTGGGGTTTATTATGGATCCCCATTAGTTCCTGCCAAGGCAGCAGCTACTCTTCCTGGGGTTTATTATGGATCCCCATTAGTTCCTGCCAAGGCAGCAGCTACTCTTCCTGGGGTTTATTATGGATCCCCATTAGTTCCTGCCAAGGCAGCAGCTACTCTTCCTGGGGTTTATTATGGATCCCCATTAGTTCCTGCCAAGGCAGCAGCTACTCTTCCTGGGGTCCAGCAACATTAAGGCAGTTTATACATTTTAAAATATTACTTGACATTACATTTCATAACACTTTTCACAATACATTAAGTGTGTTCCCTCAGACCACTACTCTACTACCACATATCTACAATACAGTTGTGGCCAAAAGTTTTGAGAATGACACAAATATTAATTTCCACAAAGTTTGCTGCCTCAGTGTCTTTAGATATTTTTGTCAGATGTTAGTATGGATTACTGAAGTATAATTACAAGCATTTCATAAGTGTCGAAGGCTTTTATTGACAATTACATGAAGTTGATGCAAAGAGTCAATATTTGCAGTGTTGGTCAAACCCTTCTTTTTCAAGACCTCTGCAATCCGCCCTGGCATGATGTCAATTAACTTCTGGGCCACATCCTGACTGATGGCAGCCCATTCTTGCATAATCAATGCTTGGAGTTTGTCAGAATTTGTGGGTTTTTGTTTGTCTACCCGCCTCTTGAGGATTGATCACAAGGGTTTTGGGGATTCAGTTAATTTGCATGGCAAAGAGGGACTTAGCAATTCATCATACAACACCCATGTGTATGTGTGTAGTGTGCGTGTTATCGTGTGTTTCTCTTCACAGTCCCCGCTGTTCCATAAGGTGTGAATGAATCTGTTTGTGTTTGTGTAGACGGGTCTTTGGTGTTGCTGTCTCTTACCTCTCACAGCGGCTGGGTCACAGCGGTGAAGTGGGCTCCTTCCCATGAGCACCAACTGGTGTCTGGTTCCCTCGACAACCTGGTCAAACTCTGGGACACCAGGAGGTCTGTATGCTGTAGGGGTTAGAGGCTGGGGTGGTAGGGGTTAGAAGCTGGGGTGCTAGGGGTTAGAGGCCGGGGGGGTGCTAGGGGTTAGAGGCCGGGGGGGTGCTAGGGGTTAGAGGCCGGGGGGGTGCTAGGGGTTAGAGGCCGGGGGGGTGCTAGGGGTTAGAGGCCGGGGGGGTGCTAGGGGTTAGAGGCCGGGGGGGTGCTAGGGGTTAGAGCCCGGGGGGGTGCTAGGGGTTAGAGGCCGGGGGGGTGCTAGGGGTTAGAGGCCGGGGGGGTGCTAGGGGTTAGAGGCCGGGGGGTCCTAGGGGTTAGAGGCGGGGGTGGTAGGGGCTAGAGGCCGGGGGGTCCTAGGGGTTAGAGGCGGGGGTGGTAGGGGCTAGGGGTTAGAGGCCGGGGGGTGCTAGGGGTTAGAGGCGGGGGTGGTAGGAGCTAGGGGCTAGAGGCCGGGGGGTGCTAGGGGCTAGAGGCCGGGGGGTGCTAGGGGCTAGAGGCCGGGGGGTGCTAGGGGTTAGAGGAGGGGGTGGTAGGGGTTAGAGGCCGGGGGGTGCTAGGGGTTAGAGGCCGGGGGGTGCTGGGGGTTAGATGCCGGGCTGGTGGGGGATCTAGTGTTACAAAAGTGTGTTTTGTATTCCAGCTGCAAGACCCCTTTGTATGATGTGTCTGCCCATGAGGACAAGGTGCTCTGTGTGGACTGGACTGACAGCAGGGTGAGACACCAACACACATCTAGCCTGTATTAACCTGGAGAGACAACAGCAACACATCTAGCCTGTATTAACCTGGAGAGACAACAACACACATCTAGCCTGTATTAACCTGGAGAGACAACAACACACATCTAGCCTGTATTAACCTGGAGAGACAACAACACACATCTAGCCTGTATTAACCTGGAGAGACAACAACACACATCTAGCCTGTATTAACCTGGAGAGACAACAACACACATCTAGCCTGTATTAACCTGGAGAGACAACAACACACATCTAGCCTGTATTAACCTGGAGAGACAACAACACACATCTAGCCTGTATTAACCTGGAGAGACAACAACACACATCTAGCCTGTATTAACCTGGAGAGACAACAACACACATCTAGCCTGTATTAACCTGGAGAGACAACAACACACATCTAGCCTGTATTAACCTGGAGAGACAACAACACACATCTAGCCTGGATTCTGTTCAACGTTTTGTGTTCCCTCTGTCTCTTCCTCTTGCAGTTGATGTTGAGTGGAGGAGCTGACAACAAGCTGTACACATACAGATACACAGCCTGCGAGACAGACGCTGGAGCGTAGACGAGACGGACTGGAGACAGACATAGCACCTGTTTTTATTTCTCTGATGTATTGCCTGTTGATTAAAGTCTTTCCTGATGTAGATATGTGTATTTATGAACTGCCACAGTTGTGTCGATGGAGGCTGTTCTTCATGATATAAGATAGCCAAGGTGACATACTGTTTTTGAAGATACAGCTCGTCTCCATTTTAATACTGTGTATGTATGTAGCCACATCGTTTCCAGATTAAACTACTGTGTGGAGAACCATCAGTGGCAGGTCTCTATACTGCCCTCTCTTGGGACAGATTAATAGATCATAATAGATGTGATATATATATAGGTATAATTACTGTGCCATTATAATTCCAACTGTCGTTGTTAATCAGAATGTCTGTCTACATCCATGATATACCAGTGTTTTAAATACAATAACTACCCAGTCATCAGTTTTTCAGATTAAAGATCTTTCTATTTTCCTGCAGCAGCTTTTAATTAGGGTTGTATTCTTGAAGATGTCTGTTTTGCTTTGTGGTGCCCTGCAAACATAACATATTTCTCCTGCACCTCCTTGAGGTTGGGGTTAGTGTCCTTCGGGACGTTTTAAAATATAATTTTCCTCCAACTGGTTTGACCTGTGATGTTGAGACGTCTCCGCAGCGACAGGACGGAGGGAACAGACACGTTGCATATCCTGTTTCTGTGCGTCAGTTCAGTTGGTTGGTGCTGCTAACGTGACCTGGAAACTCACTGCTGGACAACATGACTTCCTGACAGCTTCGTTCAATGGTAAAGACACAACAATGTGATGATGCAAGACGTGTTGCGTTTATATATAGGCAACGTATCCGCAGACCAAGTCATCTGGACTAGTTAACGTTACATTGGGTACAACTAGCAGGTTATACTGATGTAGGTTAGGAGCAAATTAGCTGCGCGTCCTGGAAAACGTCGCAAACATTTACGAGTTGCAACAGGAACCAGCAACATTTTTCTTCCTGAACACAAAGGTTGAGAAGACAGCAGGTTTGTGGTGAGATAACGGCATTGATCTTGCTTGATCTGGGCAGCTACAGGTAGCTGGCTCGACATACATTAACAATAGCAGCTGTCTGCCTCATTATGGTTAACCTGCTGGCGACGACAGGTGTCGAGCCCTGTTCTTAGTGCAGGAACACCCGGATGCATACAAGGAGTATACAGACAATGAGAACATATACTAGGGGGGTCCAACACATGACAGATTATACGAAGACCTTAAAAGATACACACGTATTGATTTGAACAGCTTATTGGAAGAATGTCGAATGTTCTTGACCTCCTCATGGAAGAGTGGGTTTTTAATTAGTGAATTTACATCACATGTCGAGATACATTTATAATACTCGAAGTTTTATGGTACGTATTGCTTTTTTGTTTTTACTGATAATTTCAAAATAATATTTAAATTCTATCTTTAACAATGTGAAGAGGGTTTTGTTCCCTCCTGTCGACCTCATTTCATGGATAAAGATTCTTCCATAAAAATGAACAAATTAAGTTACACCGGGGGTCGATATCATTTGGGTCAAAATAAATCATATCCGAGTCTTTCAAATGAACATTAATAGTATTTTATTTATTTAATAAAATCTTCTAACTCACTCCAAAATCTTCTGACATTAGAACAGTCCCAAAATAAATGTTCGGGAGTCTCTGGGTCACAACCACAAAATACACATTTGTTATCAATAGCTATTTTAAATCTGTGTATAATAAAGGTCTTTACAGGGTAGATTCTATGAATGAGTTTGTATGACACTTCTTTCACCTTATTAGATATACAATATTTACCAGATAACAACTAAACCATGTTCCAGTTCACTTGTCCTAGGGCTGCATTCCACTTCACTTGTCCTAGGGCTGCATTCCAGTTCACTTGTCCTAGGGCTGTATTCCAGGTCACTTGTCCTAGGCCTGCATTCCACTTCACTTGTCCTAGGGCTGCATTCCAGTTCACTTGTCCTAGGGCTGTATTCCAGTTCACTTGTCCTAGGGCTGTATTCCAGTTCACTTGTCCTAGGGCTGCATTCCAGTTCACTTGTCCTAGGGCTGTATTCCAGTTAACTTGTCCCAGGGCTGTATTCCAGTTTACTTGTCCTAGGGCTGCATTCCAGTTCACTTGTCCTAGGGCTGTATTCCAGGTCACTTGTCCTAGGGCTGTATTCCAGTTCACTTGTCCTAGGGCTGTATTCCAGGTCACTTGTCCTAGGGCTGCATTCAAGTACACTTGTCCTAGGGCTGCATTCCAGTTCACTTGTCCTAGGGCTGCATTCCAGTTCACTTGTCCTAGGGCTGCATTCCAGTTCACTTGTCCTAGGGCTGCATTCCAGTCCACTTGTCCTAGGGCTGCATTCCAGTTCACTTGTCCTAGGGCTGTATTCCAGTTCACTTGTCCTAGGGCTGTATTCCAGGTCACTTGTCCTAGGGCTGTATTCCAGGTCACTTGTCCTAGGGCTGCATTCCAGTACACTTGTCCTAGGGCTGCATTCCAGTACACTTGTCCTAGGGCTGCATTCCAGTACACTTGTCCTAGGGCTGCATTCCAGTTCACTTGTCCTAGGGCTGCATTCCAGTTCACTTGTCCTAGGGCTGCATTCCAGTCCACTTGTCCTAGGGCTGCATTCCAGTACATTCTAGCAGAGGGAATAGTAACATCTTGACATGGTTTTCATATATACATGTTATTACATTTATTAATTAAATTCCTTCTAGCTGTATTGAGGCTATAAAATCCTCAACAGTTGCACTTGGAGTATTGTTATGTTCTCCTAACAGAAGAATAGCACCTTTAGGGACAGCTCTAACAGCACCTTTAGGGACAGCACCTTTAGGGACAGCACCTTTAGGGACAGCTCTAACAGCACCTTTAGGGACAGCACCTTTAGGGACAGCACCTTTAGGGACAGCTCTAACAGCACCTTTAGGGACAGCTCTAACAGCACCTTTAGGGACAGCACCTTTAGGGACAGCACCTTTAGGGACAGCTCTAACAGCACCTTTAGGGACAGCTCTAACAGCACCTTTAGGGACAGCTCTAACAGCACCTTTAGGGACAGCTCTAACAGCACCTTTAGGGACAGCTCTAACAGCACCTTTAGGGACAGCTCTAACAGCACCTTTAGGGACAGCTCTAACAGCACCTTTAGGGACAGCACCTTTAGGGACAGCTCTAACAGCACCTTTAGGGACAGCTCTAACAACACCTTTAGGGACAGCTCTAACAGCACCTTTAGGGACAGCTCTAACAGCACCTTTAGGGACAGCACCTTTAGGGACAGCACCTTTAGGGACAGCACCTTTAGGGACAGCACCTTTAGGGACAGCACCTTTAGGGACAGCACCTTTAGGGACAGCTCTAACAGCACCTTTAGGGACAGCTCTAACAGCACCTTTAGGGACAGCTCTAACAGCACCTTTAGGGACATCACCTTTAGGGACAGCTCTAACAGCACCTTTAGGGACAGCACCTTTAGGGACAGCACCTTTAGGGACAGCACCAACAGCACCTTTAGGGACAGCTCTAACAGCACCTTTAGGGACAGCTCTAACAGCACCTTTAAGGACAGCTCTAACAGCACCTTTAGGGACAGCACCTTTAGGGACAGCACCTTTAGGGACAGCTCTAACAGCACCTTTAGGGACAGCTCTAACAGCACCTTTAGGGACAGCACCTTTAGGGACAGCTTTAACAGCACCCTTAGGGACAGCTCTAACAGCACCTTTAGGGACAGCTCTAACAACACCTTTAGGGACAGCTCTAACAACACCTTTAGGGACAGCTCTAACAGCACCTTTAGGGACAGCTCTAACAGCACCTTTAGGGACAGCTCTAACAGCACCTTTAGGGACAGCTCTAACAGCACCTTTAGGGACATCACCTTTAGGGACAGCTCTAACAGCACCTTTAGGGACAGCACCTTTAGGGACAGCACCTTTAGGGACAGCACCAACAGCACCTTTAGGGACAGCTCTAACAGCACCTTTAGGGACAGCTCTAACAGCACCTTTAGGGACAGCTCTAACAGCACCTTTAGGGACAGCTCTAACAGCACCTTTAGGGACAGCTCTAACAGCACCTTTAGGGACAGCTCTAACAGCACCTTTAGGGACAGCACCTTTAGGGACAGCACCAACAGCACCTTTAGGGACAGCTCTAACAGCACCTTTAGGGACAGCTCTAACAGCACCTTTAGGGACAGCTCTAACAGCACCTTTAGGGACAGCTCTAACAGCACCTTTAGGGACAGCACCTTTAGGGACAGCACTAACAGCACCTTTAGGGACAGCTCTAACAGCACCTTTAGGGACAGCTCTAACAGCACCTTTAGGGACAGCTCTAACAGCACCTTTAGGGACAGCACCTTTAGGGACAGCTCTAACAGCACCTTTAGGGACAGCTCTAACAGCACCTTTAGGGACAGCTCTAACAGCACCTTTAGGGACAGCTCTAACAGCACCTTTAGGGACAGCTCTAACAGCACCTTTAGGGGACAGCTCTAACAGCACCTTTAGGGACAGCTCTAACAGCACCTTTAGGGACAGCTCTAACAGCACCTTTAGGGACAGCACCTTTAGGGACAGCTCTAACAGCACCTTTAGGGACAGCACCTTTAGGGACAGCTCTAACAACACCTTTAGGGACAGCTCTAACAGCACCTTTAGGGACAGCTCTAACAGCACCTTTAGGGACAGCACCTTTAGGGACAGCTCTAACAGCACCTTTAGGGACAGCACCTTTAGGGACAGCTCTAACAGCACCTTTAGGGACAGCACCTTTAGGGACAGCTCTAACAGCACCTTTAGGGACAGCTCTAACAGCACCTTTAGGGACAGCTCTAACAGCACCTTTAGGGACAGCTCTAACAGCACCTTTAGGGACAGCTCTAACATCACCTTTAGGGACAGCACCTTTAGGGACAGCTCTAACAGCACCTTTAGGGACAGCACCTTTAGGGACAGCTCTAACAGCACCTTTAGGGACAGCACCTTTAGGGACAGCTCTAACAGCACCTTTAGGGACAGCTCTAACAGCACCTTTAGGGACAGCTCTAACAGCACCTTTAGGGACAGCACCTTTAGGGACAGCTCTAACAACTATTTGATACTCCTCAGGAGTGAATGTAACATTGTGTGTTCTCATGAATTCTGCATAATCATATAGTTATTATTCAATAATTATTATTCGATAATCATATAGTTGTCCATCATTATTCAATAATGGTATAACCCAGATAATGCTGTTGCCAAACCAGTTCTTGAAAAACAAAGACTTGTTTTTGTATTTTATGTCTTTATTCTTCCAGATTGTATGTCTGTGGGGGGAAATTATGTTTGTACATGAGGTTCCAAGTTAAAGTACTTGTTAATGAAAGTTAGCAAGCTTGATAGTGTTTTTACCCACATCAAAGTTGCATTTGAGTAAGACTTCTAGACCACCAATCTGTTAGAATATTACATTAGGGATTATATTCCAAATGCAATCCTTATTTCTTAAATAGTTTTGTATCCATTTAATCTGAAATATTATATTAGAGGTTTTAAAATCAAGAGCATTCAACCCTCCCTCACCCTGGGTGCTACATATTACCGCTTTTCTTAAATAATGAGGTTTATTCCTCCATATGAAGTTAAATAATTTAGTATCAACCATTTTAGTTACTGACAGAGGAACATCCAAGGCAGGGGAGGTATAAACTCATCTGGACCTTCAGATTGATAAAAGTTCACATCCAGATGAAGAAAGATCTCTTAATAACCAGGAGTTAAATCTCTTTCCAATTTCCTCAACAATAGGAGAGACATTTAAATTGGCCCTTTCTTTCTGATCTTTGCTAACTTTAATACCAAAATATGTGATCCCGTCTTTTACAGGGATATTACGTACTGAGTTTAAGTCACATCTTTTCAACTCAAAAAATTAAAATGTCCTAATATTCAGAGATAAACCAGATGCATGTGAGAAGGTAGGCCTGACCACCGACAAAACAATGAGACAGCCTATAGGGAGGAGGTTAGAGACCTGGCAGTGTGTTGCCAGGACAACAATCTCTCAATGTGAGCAAGACAAAGGAGCTGATTGTGGACTACAGGAAAAGGCCCCCATTAACATCAATGGGGCTGTAGTGGAGCAGCCCACTCCTGAGGAGTATCAAATAGTTGTTAGAGCTGTCCCTAAAGGTGCTATTCTTCTGAGAGAGCTACTTGGTGTCCACATCACCAACGAACTATCATGGTCCAAACACACCAAGACAGTTGTGAAGAGGGCACGACAACACCTCCACATTGTATATAGCCTCGACATTGACTCTGTACCGTAACACCCTGTATATAGCCTCCACATTGACTCTGTACCGTAATACCCTGTATATAGCCTTTACATTGACTCTGTACCGTAACACCCTGTATATAGCCTCCACATTGACTCTGTACCGGTACCCCCTGTATATAGCCTCCACATTGACTCTGTACTGGTACCCCCTGTATATAGCCTCCACATTGACTCTGTACCGGTACTCCCTGTATATAGCTTCCACACTGACTCTGTACCGTAACACCCTGTATATAGCCTCCACATTGACTCTGTACCGTAATACCCTGTATATAGCCTCCACATTGACTCTGTACCGGTACCCCCTGTATATAGCCTCCACATTGACTCTGTACTGGTACCCCCTGTATATATCCTCCACATTGACTCTGTACCGGTACTCCCTGTATATAGCCTCCACATTGACTCTGTACCGTAACACCCTTGATATAGCCTCCACATTGACTCTGTACCGTAATACCCTGTATATAGCCTCCACATTGACTCTGTACTGTAACACCCTGTATATAGCCTCCACATTGACTCTGTACTGGTACCCCCTGTATATAGCCTCCACATTGACTCTGTACTGGTACCCCCTGTATATAGACTCCACATTGACTCTGTACCATAACACCCTGTATATAGCCTCCACATTGACTCTGTACCGGTACCCCCTGTATATAGCCTCCACATTGACTCTGTACTGGTACCCCCTGTATATAGCCTCCACATTGACTCTGTACCGGTACCCCCTGTATATAGCCTCCACATTGACTCTGTACCGGTACCCCCCTGTATATAGCCTCCACATTGACTCGGTACCGGTACCCCCTGTATATAGCCTCCACATTGACTCGGTACCGGTACCCCCTGTATATAGCCTCCACATTGACTCTGTACCGGTACCCCCTGTATATAGCCTCCACATTGACTCTGTACCGGTACCCCCTGTATATAGCCTCCACATTGACTCTGTACCGGTACCCCCTGTATATAGCCTCCACATTGACTCTGTACCGGTACCCCTGTATAAAGCCTCCACATTGACTCTGTACCGGTACCCCCTGTATATAGCCTCCACATTGACTCTGTACCGGTACCCCCTGTATATAGCCTCCACATTGACTCTGTACCGGTACCCCCTGTATATAGCCTCCACATTGACTCTGTACCGGTACCCCTTGTTTATAGCCTCCACGTTGACTCTGTACCGGTACCCCTTGTACATAGCCTCCACATTGACTCTGTACCGGTACCCCCTGTATATAGCCTCCACATTGACTCTGTACCGGTACCCCCTGTATATAGCCTCCACATTGACTCTGTACCGGTACCCCCTGTATATAGCCTCCACATTGACTCTGTACCCCCTGTATATAGCCTCCACATTGACTCGGTACCGGTACCCCCCTGTATATAGCCTCCACATTGACTCGGTACCGGAACCCCCTGTATATAGCCTCCACATTGACTCTGTACCGGTACCCCCCTGTATATAGCCTCCACATTGACTCGGTACCGGTACCCCCTGTATATAGCCTCCACATTGACTCGGTACCGGTACCCCCTGTATATAGCCTCCACATTGACTCGGTACCGGTACCCCCTGTATATAGCCTCCACATTGACTCTGTACCGGTACCCCCTGTATATAGCCTCCACATTGACTCGGTACCGGTACCCCCTGTATATAGCCTCCACATTGACTCTGTACCGGTACCCCCTGTATTAGTCTCCACATTGACTCTGTACCGGTACCCCCCTGTATATAGCCTCCACATTGACTCTGTACCGGTACCCCCTGTATATAGCCTCCACATTGACTCTGTACCGGTACCCCCTGTATATAGCCTCCACATTGACTCTGTACCGGTACCCCCTGTATATAGCCTCCACATTGACTCTGTACCCCCTGTATATAGCCTCCACATTGACTCGGTACCGGTACCCCCTGTATATAGCCTCCACATTGACTCGGTACCGGAACCCCCTGTATATAGCCTCCACATTGACTCTGTACTGGTACCCCCCTGTATATAGCCTCCACATTGACTCTGTACCGGTACCCCCTGTATATAGCCTCCACATTGACTCGGTACCGGTACCCCCTGTATATAGCCTCCACATTGACTCTGTACCGGTACCCCCTGTATTAGTCTCCACATTGACTCTGTACCGGTACCCCCTGTATATAGCCTCCACATTGACTCTGTACCGGTACCCCTGTATATAGCCTCCACATTGACTCTGTACCGGTACCCCCTGTATATAGCCTCCACATTGACTCTGTACCGGTACCCCCTGTATATAGCCTCCACATTGACTCTGTACCGGTACCCCCCTGTATATAGCCTCCACATTGACTCTGTACCGGTACCCCCTGTATATAGCCTCCACATTGACTCGGTACCGGTACCCCCTGTATATAGCCTCCACATTGACTCTGTACCGGTACCCCCTGTATTAGTCTCCACATTGACTCTGTACCGGTACCCCCTGTATATAGCCTCCACATTGACTCTGTACCGGTACCCCCTGTATATAGCCTCCACATTGACTCTGTACCGGTACCCCCTGTATATAGCCTCCACATTGACTCTGTACCGGTACCCCCTGTATATAGCCTCCACATTGACTCTGTACCGGTACCCCCTGTATATAGCCTCCACATTGACTCTGTACCGGTACCCCTGTATAAAGCCTCCACATTGACTCTGTACCGGTACCCCCTGTATATAGCCTCCACATTGACTCTGTACCGGTACCCCCTGTATATAGCCTCCACATTGACTCTGTACCGGTACCCCCTGTATATAGCCTCCACATTGACTCTGTACCGGTACCCCTTGTTTATAGCCTCCACGTTGACTCTGTACCGGTACCCCCTGTATATAGCCTCCACGTTGACTCTGTACCGGTACCCCCTGTATATAGCCTCCACATTGACTCTGTACCGGTACCCCCTGTATATAGCCTCCACATTGACTCTGTACCGGTACCCCCTGTATATAGCCTCCACATTGACTCTGTACCGGTACCCCCTGTATATAGCCTCCACATTGACTCTGTACCCCCTGTATATAGCCTCCACATTGACTCGGTACCGGTACCCCCTGTATATAGCCTCCACATTGACTCGGTACCGGTACCCCCTGTATATAGCCTCCACATTGACTCGGTACCGGTACCCCCTGTATATAGCCTCCACATTGACTCGGTACCGGTACCCCCTGTATATAGCCTCCACATTGACTCGGTACCGGTACCCCCCTGTATATAGCCTCCACATTGACTCTGTACCGGTACCCCCTGTATATAGTCTCCACATTGACTCTGTACCGGTACCCCCTGTATATAGCCTCCACATTGACTCGGTACCGGTACCCCCTGTATATAGCCTCCACATTGACTCTGTACCGGTACCCCCTGTATATAGTCTCCACATTGACTCTGTACCGGTACCCCCTGTATATAGCCTCCACATTGACTCTGTACCGGTACCCCCTGTATATAGCCTCCACATTGACTCGGTACCGGTACCCCCTGTATATAGCCTCCACATTGACTCGGTACCGGTACCCCCTGTATATAGCCTCCACATTGACTCTGTACCGGTACCCCCTGTATATAGCCTCCACATTGACTCTGTACCGGTACCCCCTGTATATAGCCTCCACATTGACTCTGTACCGGTACCCCCTGTATATAGCCTCCACATTGACTCTGTACCGGTACCCCTTGTATATAGCCTCCACATTGACTCTGTACCGGTACCCCTTGTTTATAGCATCGTTGTTGTTATTTATTGTGTTATTTTGTATTTTATTTTATTTTTTACTTTAGTTTATTTAGTAAATATTTTCTTAACTCTATTTCTTGAACCGCATTGTTGGTGAAGGGCTTGTAACTAAGCATTTCACGGTAAGGTATACCTACACCTGTTGTATTCGGCGCATGTGACAAATAAAATTAGATTTGATGACCTTCCCTTTAAATACACCTCTTAACTGCTACACCTGCAGAGTGGTTGTTGCCATATGATAACCAGATGCCATTACCCCATAGATCAGAATAACAAGTATGAGTTTCTTGTAGAAAGTAACTGTCTGCTTCAAACCGTTTGCAGTACAGGAAAATAGCCTTATGTTTGACTAAATCACCAGTACCCCTGACATTATTATACGTTTTTAAAATAATACAATACAGTTTCCCCCTGCCTCTCGAGCTGCTGCCACCATCCGCCACAGTTTCTCCCTGCCTCTCGAGCTGCTGCCACCATCCGCCACAGTTTCTCCCTGCCTCTCGAGCTGCTGCCACCATCCGCCACAGTTTCTCCCTGCCTCTCGAGCTGCTGCCACCATCCGCCACAGTTTCTCCCTGCCTCTCGAGCTGCTGCCACCATCCGCCACAGTTTCTCCCTGCCTCTCGAGCTGCTGCCACCATCCGCCACAGTTTCTCCCTGCCTCTCGAGCTGCTGCCACCATCCGCCACAGTTTCTCCCTGCCTCTCGAGCTGCTGCCACCATCCGCCACAGTTTCTCCCTGCCTCTCGAGCTGCTGCCACCATCCGCCACAGTTTCTCCCGTGTCACTTTGTCCGCAGAGGTCAGATCCTTCGTGAACCTCAATGTTTGCTTGATGTGGACCTCACAGTTCTTCGCTCGCCTCCAGAGAAGATCCTGTGTAGATCTGTTCTTCGCTCGCCTCCAGAGAAGAACCTGTGTAGATCTGTTCTTCGCTCGCCTCCAGAGAAGATCCCGTGTAGATCTGTTCTTCGCTCGCCTCCAGAGAAGATCCCGTGTAGATCTGTTCTTCGCTCGCCTCCAGAGAAGATCCCGTGTAGATCTGTTCTTCGCTCGCCTCCAGAGAAGATCCCGTGTAGATCTGTTCTTCGCTCGCCTCCAGAGAAGATCCCGTGTAGATCTGTTCTTCGCTCGCCTCCAGAGAAGATCCCGTGTAGATCTGTTCTTCGCTCGCCTCCAGAGAAGATCCCGTGTAGATCTGTTCTTCGCTCGCCTCCAGAGAAAATCCCGTGTAGATCTGTTCTTCGCTCGCCTCCAGAGAAGATCCCGTGTAGATCTGTTCTTCGCTCGCCTCCAGAGAAGATCCCGTGTAGATCTGTTCTTCGCTCGCCTCCAGAGAAGATCCCGTGTAGATCTGTTCTTCGCTCGCCTCCAGAGAAGATCCCGTGTAGATCTGTTCTTCGCTCGCCTCCAGAGAAGATCCCGTGTAGATCTGTTCTTCGCTCGCCTCCAGAGAAGATCCCGTGTAGATCTGTTCTTCGCTCGCCTCCAGAGAAAATCCCGTGTAGATCTGTTCTTCGCTCGCCTCCAGAGAAGATCCCGTGTAGATCTGTTCTTCGCTCGCCTCCAGAGAAGATCCCGTGTAGATCTGTTAGTGAACCGAATGATTGTTGTCCTCAGTCTCTTGTCTTGATCGTTGAGTCAAACGATGGACGATGTCCACATTTTCCTGAAGTTTGGCTTTTGATTTGGGAATGACAGCTCCGCAGATGTCAACAACTCTGGAATGACAGCTCCACAGATGTCAACAACTCTGTATTTGATGTCCTCACCCGCCTGCTCTGGAATTCCATGGAGCCTCAGGTTCCACCTGCGCTGGTATCTCTCCACCTCATTCACCTTCTTTTCACTTTCCTGGCAGATAACTTCCACCTTCTTCATGTCACTTTTGAGGTTTTTCACGTCTCCAGAGGTAAAGTCAACAGATTTTGGGGTCGCAGGTAGCTTAGTGGTTGGAGCTTTGGGCCAGTAACCAAAAGGTTGCTAGATCTAATCCCCGAGCTGACAAGGTAGAAATCTGTTGTTCTGCCCCTGAACAAGGCAGTTAACCCACTGTTCCTAGGCCGTCATTGTAAATAAGAATTTGTTCTTAACTGACTTGCCTAGTTAAATAAAGCTAAAAATAAAAAAATACTTTTTCATGGTATTCGTCCTAACCATGTCCTCCAAGCCATCTGCCTTTTCATCTGTCTTTGCTGTCAAAAGCATCCCAATGTTGTTTTGCATCTCAAGAAGTGGCATACCCTCTTGGGTGTCGGGGTCGTAAGGTAACGACCTGAACCGGGGACTGGAAGGGTGCAAGTTGTCAGCATTGTTGTCCGTGCACTTCACATTTCAAAAGAGGAGTACCCAAGACCATCTGTTAATTGTCCATCTGATGTCCATTTTTTTCCCCCTTTGGTTCTGGTCGTGGAAGTTTCCATGTAAGACAAGCTAGTTTTTGAGCTAGCTAGCTGATCTGGCTATCTAGTGTCGTCGCTAACTTAGTTTTAGAGGTTAATAACTTGCAGAAAGTAATCAATTACTTTGGTTAACAAACAAAATCATATTCATACAGGGTTTTATGACCTTAGAAATGACCAGATGGTCATATATGGGTGAGGAAATCAAATAATTCCTTCAGCAACCAAAAAGCACATCTGCGCTGACCGCCATCTTGTGCTTCGTAATGGACAGTCATTTCACCTGTTTATGTTAATACCACAGCAGGTAACCTGTCAATAAGCACACTCCCTTTTGTATTTAGGGTGCATGCCTACTGAAGAAGTTTTGCACCACAACCACCTCAACAATGACCTCTCGTATCTTGTCAACTAGCTTTATAGGCTTTCTTACAGTTTCAAGTATGGGGATTAAACCATACGCATCTGACATTCACAACGTTCTCAATCTCCACTATTTCAGGCTGCGTGTTGATGTAACAGAACAACCGGAACAGAACAGAGCTGAAGATTAGATGGACGGGTATGAAGCAGCTAATCATTACTTAAGTCACTGTCTTTAAAAGTCTTAAATCAATTAAAGAAAATGCATGAGATGTAATCTCGGGGAAACCCTAACCACCCCCTCCAGGTTTGCAGGTGACATACTGAGCGGTGGCCGGGCGTTGCTAGGTGAGGACAGCTCGGTCATGGCCCGCATGCAGAAGAAGTTTTGGAAGACGAAGCAGGTTCTGATCAAGGCCACAGGGAAGAAGGAGGATGAGTACGTGGTGGCTTCTGATGCCGACCTCGACGCCAAGCTGGAGGTAGGACCCTGACCTTTAACCCCTAACTCTAACGTGGTGTCTTCTGATGCCGACCTCTACGCCAAGCTGGAGGTAGGACCCTGACCTTTAACCCCTAACTCTAACGTGGTGTCTTCTGATGCCGACCTCGACGCCAAGCTGGAGGTAGGACCCTGACCTTTAACCCCTAACTCTAACGTGGTGTCTTCTGATGCTGACCTCGACGCCAAGCTGGAGGTAGAACCCTGACCTTTAACCCCTAACTCTAACGTGGTGTCTTCTGATGCCGACCTCGACGCCAAGCTGGAGGTAGGACCCTGACCTTTAACCCCTAACTCTAACGCGGTGGCTTCACCCACTGTTACTCAGAGAGAGTGAGAGTCTCATGCGTCCAATTCTCTCTGTGTTACTAACTGAACCACACGTTCTGTTTCCTGTCCAATTATCTCTCTGTGTTACTAACTGAACCACACGTTCTGTTTCCTGTCCAATTATCTCTCTGTGTTACTAACTGAACCACACGTTCTGTTTCCTGTCCAATTATCTCTCTGTGTGTTACTAACTGAACCACACGTTCTGTTTCCTGTCCAATTATCTCTCCGTGTTACTAACTGATCAGAGTAAGATAGCTCTGCAGTTCTGTCTGTATAGTACATTAGCAGACAGATATAACAGTAGTGTGTCTATATGATCAGAGTAAGATAGTTCTGCAGTTCTGTCTGTATAGTACATTAGCAGACAGATATAACAGTAGTGTGTCTATATGATCAGATCAGCCAGGGATCAGATGTTCTCATACAACCTGACTCTTTGCTTTGAGAGTTTTCCCTGTGGAATCACACTATGAAGGATTTTTATAGTTTCTTATCAATGTTTCAATTCAATTCAATTCAAGGGCTTTATTGGCATGGGAAACATGTGTTAACATTGCCAAAGCAAGTGAGGTAGATAATATATAAAGTGAATATATAAAGTTAAATAAACAATAAAAATTAACAGCAAACATTACACATACAGAAGTTTCAAAACAATAAAGACATTACAAATGTCATATTATATATATATATATATATATATATATATATATACAGTGTTTTAACAATGTACAAATGGTTGAAGGACACAAGATAAAATAAATAAGCATAAATATGGGTTGTATTTACAATGGTGTGTGTTCTTCGCTGGTTGCCCTTTTCTCATGGCAACAGGTCACAAATCTTGCTGCTGTGATGGTGTAACAGTACTCGTCTTGCGTTGTGTACAATCAGTCATCGACACGGAACTCCAACATGTAGCACCAGTCATGTAGCTTTATTCGCTGGTTTGGTGCTTGTTCACTGGGCAGTTACCAAAATAATACAATTACAATATAATATCGTTAACAATGTACCTGATAAGAACGACACAAAATTGCATGTCATGCAATGCACGTCTCACCATCCAACTCTGCACTCACGCACTGTACAAAATATATGAAACCCCCCCCCCACCAGACACGGTAAATTGCTAGCTAGTACTGGCGGGAATTCTCTACAACAAAATGCACAACAAATATTCTCCAAAAACCACTGCATCTTATGTGTGATGTTCGAATAACATGTACAAACAATTTGATATAAATTGTACATTTAAATCATCACTTGAGAGTATAAAAATCACTTTTGATGTACAGTGCTTTGCAACCAACAACTTACCGCTGGTTTGGTGCTTGTTCACTGGGTCGATTCTAACTGGAACATCCCCCCTCGTAAGCAAGCTACGCAAACCAGCCAATAAGATGCCATGTTGAGTAGGTGAAGGCAAGACAAACTCAAACCAAAAACCCATTGGCTTAACAATAAAGTGGCAAGGGGAATCACCAATATAACCCTGTTACAATGGCACACTGTGGAATTTCACCCAGTAGATATGGGAGTTCAGATATGGGAGTTCAAGTACAGCTCAGTTTCCACCTCATTTTGTGGGCAGTGAGCACATAGCCTGTCTTCTCTTGAGAGCCATGTCTGCCTACGGCGGCCTTTCTCAATAGCAAGGCTATGCTCACTGAGTCTGTACATAGTCAAAGCTTTCCTTAATTTTGGGTCAGTCACAGTGGTCAGGTATTGTGTACTGTGTACTCTCTGTGTAGGGCCAAATAGCATTCTAGTTTGCTCTGTTTTTTTGTTAATTCTTTCCAATGTGTCAAGTAATTATATTTTTGTTTTCTCATGAAAACAATTGTCTAATTGTGCTGCTGTCCTGGGGCTCTGTAGGGTGTGTTTGTGTTTGTGAACAGAGCCCCAGGACCAGCTTGCTTAGGGGACTCTTCTCCAGGTTCATCTCTCTGTAGGTGATGGCTTTGTTATGGAAGGTTTGGGAATCGCTTCCTTTTAGGTGGTTATAGAATTTAACGGCTCTTTTCTGGATTTTGATAATTAGTGGGTATCAGCCTAATTCTGCTCTGCATGCATTATTTCGTGTTCTACGTTGTACACGGAGGATATTTTTGCAGAATTCTGCGTGCAGAGTCTCAATTTGGTGTTTGTCCCATTTTGTGAAGTCTTGGTTGGTGAGCGGACCCCAGACCTCACAACCATAAAGGGCAATGGACTCTATGACTGATTCAAGTATTTGTAGCCAAATCCTAATTGGTATGTTGAAATTTATGTTCCTTTTGATGGCATAGAATGCCCTTCTTGCCTTGTCTCTCAGATCGTTCACAGCTTTGTGGAAGTTACCTGTGGCGCTGATGTTTAGGCCAAGGTATGTATAGTTTTTTGTGTGCTCTAGGGCAACAGTGTCTAGATGGAATTTGTATTTGTGGTCCTGGTGACTGGACCTTTTTTGGAACACCATTATTTTGGTCTTACTGAGATTTACTGTCAGGGCCCAGGTCTGACAGAATCTGTGCATAAGATCTAGGTGCTGCTGTGTCTCTCTTTCTCTGTTTCTGTCTTTCTGTGTCTGTGTCTTTCTCTGCCTCTGTCTGTCTTTCTATCTCTGTCTTTGTCTCTGTCTGTCTCTCTCTGTCTTTCTGTGTCAGTCTGTGTCTTTGTCTGTCCTGTCTGTCTGTATGTCTTTCTCTCTCTGTCTTTGTCTCTCTCTGTTTTTCTCTCACTGTCTTTCTCTGTCTCTGTTGGTCTTTCTTGGTTGTTCTTTGTCTGTCTTTGTTTGTTTCTTTCTGTCCTTCTGTTTCTGTCCTTCTGTTTCTGTCCTTCTGTTTCTGTCTTTCTGTGTCTGTCTCTGTTTCTTTCTGTCTCTGTGGAGTCGCAATTCAACGGCTCAGACTCAAGACGCATGTGGCATGGAATCCAGACAATCACGGATTATAAATGTAAAACCAGCCACGTCGCGGACACCGACGTCTTGCTCCCAGACAAGCTAAACACCTTCTTCGCTCGCTTTGAGGATAACAAAGTACTCCTGACGCAGGCTCAACAGTCTGGACACACCCACAGTACCAGTCAACAGTCTGGACACACCCACAGTACCAGTCAACAGTCTGGACACACCTACACGACCAGTCAACAGTCTGGACACACCTACAGTACCAGTCTGGACACACCCACAGTACCAGTCAACAGTCTGGACACACCCACAGTACCAGTTTTATACACACCTACTCATTCAAGGGTTTTTCTTTATTTTTACTATTCTACATTGTATAATAATAGTGAAGACCTCAAAACTATGAAATAACACATATGGAATCATGTAGAAAATGTGTGTTTAAAAAAAAAATGTTATATTCTTCAAAGTAGCCACCCTTTGCCTTAATGACAGCTTTGCACACTCTTGGCATTCTCTCAACCAGCTTCATGAGGAATGCTTTTCCAACAGTTTTGAAGGAGTTCCCACATATGCTGAGCAATTGTTGGCTGCTTTTCCTTCACTCTGCGGTCCAACTCATTCCAAACCATCTCAGTTGGGTTGAGGTCGGGTGATTGGGGAGGCTAGGTCATCTGATGCAGCACTCCATCACTCTCCTTCTTGGTCAAATAGCCCTTACACAGCCTGGTGTGTTTTGGGTCATTGTCCTGTTGAAAAACAAATTATAGGGGCATCCCGGGTGGCGCAGTGGTGCCACCAGAGACTCTGGGTTCGTGCCCAGGCTCTGTCGTAACCGGCCGCGACCGGGAGGTCCGTGGGACGACGCACAATAGGCCTAGCGTCGTCCGGGTTAGGGAGGGTTTGGCCGGTAGGGATATCCTTGTCTCATCGCGCACCAGCGACTCCTGTGGCGGGCTGGGCGCAGTGCGCGCTAACAAAGGTTGCCAGGTGCACGGTGTTCCCTCCGACACATTGGTGCGGCTGGCTTCCGGGTGGGATGCGCACTGTGTTATGAAGCAGTGCGGCTTGGTTGGGTTGTGTATCGGAGGACACATGACTTTCGACCTTCGTCTCTCCCTACAAGATAATAGCTACTAACAATTGGATACCACGAAATTGGGGAGAAAAGGGGGTAAAATCCCCCCCCGAAAAAAGAAGAAAAACAAATGATAGTTCCACTAAGCACAAACCTCCTCCATGCTTCACGGTGGGAACTACACATGCGGAAATCATCCGTTTACCTACTCTGCGTCTCTCAAAGACACGGTGGTTGGAACCAAAAATCTCAAATTTGGACTCATCAGACCAAAGGACAGATTTCCACAGGTCTAATGTTCATTGCTCATGTTTCTTGGCCCAAGCAAGTCTCTTAGTAGTGTTTTCTTTGCAGCAATTTGACCACGAAGGCCTGATCCACGTAGTCTCCTCTGAACAGTTGATGTTGAGATGTGTCTGTTACTTGAAGCATTTATTTGGGCTGCAGTCTGAGGTGCAGTTAACTCTAATGAACTTATCCTCTGCAGCAGAGGTAACTCTGGGTCTTCCTTTCCTGTGGCGGTCCTCATAAGAGACAGTTTCATCATATATCTTGATGGTTTTTGTGACTGCACTTGAAGAAACTTTAGAAGTTCTTGAAATGTTCCTGAATTGACTGACCTTAAATGTCCTAAAGTAATGATGGACTGTTGCTACTCTTTGCTTATTTGAGGGCTATCTTCTGTATACCACCCCTACCTTGTCACAACACACTGGACCCACTGTTACTGTCTGGCTGGCTGGACCCACTGTTACTGTCTGGCTGGCTGGACCCACTGGTACTGTCTGGCTGGCTGGACCCACTGGTACTGGCTGGCTGGACCCACTGTTACTGTCTGGCTGGCTGGACCCACTGGTACTGTCTGGCTGGCTGGACCCACTGGTACTGTCTGGCTGGCTGGACCCACTGTTACTGTCTGGCTGGCTGGACCCACTGTTACTGTCTGGCTGGCTGGACCCACTGTTACTGTCTGGCTGGCTGGACCCACTGTTACTGGCTGGCTGGACCCACTGTTACTGTCTGACTGGCTGGACCCACTGTTACTGTCTGACTGGCTGGACCCACTGTTACTGGCTGGCTGGACCCACTGTTACTGTCTGGCTGGCTGGACCCACTGTTACTGGCTGGCTGGACCCACTATTACTGTCTGGCTGGCTGGACCCACTATTACTGTCTGGCTGGCTGGACCCACTGTTACTGTCTGGCTGGCTGGACCCACTGTTACTGTCTGGCTGGACCCACTGTTACTGTCTGGCTGGCTGGACCCACTATTACTGTCTGTCTGGACCCACTATTACTGTCTGACTGGCTGGACCCACTGTTACTGTCTGGCTGGATCCACTGTTTCTGGCTGGCTGGACCCACTGTTACTGTCTGGATTGTATAGTGTATGTTTGCACTCACACACCCGTTGTCTTGTCTGTCTGTCTGTCTCTAGTTGTTCCACTCGGTACAGACCACCTCCACTGAGCTGTTGAAGGTGATTGAGAAATACCAGCGAAGGATCACACGTGAGTTACCCCTGTTACTATGGTTACCACTTTATTAAAGACAGACCACGAAATAGACAGTAACATAACATAACTCCCTCCCTGTGTGTTCCAGACCTGTCTCAGGAGGGTTAGGTTATGACATTCCTCTGTTTCAGACCTGTCTCAGGAGGGTTAGGTTATGACATTCCTGTGTTCCTGACCTGTCTCAGGAGGGTTAGGTTATGTTGAGGTTAGGTTATGACATTCCTGTGTTCCAGACCTGTCTCAGGAGGGTTATGTTGAGGTTGGGTTAGGTTATGTTGAGGTATGACATTCCTGTGTTCCAGATCTGTCTCAGGAGGAGAATGAGTTGGGGATGTTTCTGAGGTTCCAGGCAGAACACGACCGCACCAAGGCTGGCAACATGATGGACGCAACTAGCAAGGCCCTGTGTGCCTCGGCCAAGCAGAGGTCAGAACCATCATAACCCCTAACCCAGCAAGGCCCTGTGTTGCCCGCCCCAGAGTTAATACTGGATCTGCTATGTTAATGTTTATGTGTCAGGCTGGTCCTGTGCCCGTCCCCAGAGTTAATACTGGATCTGCGATGTTAATGTTAAAATGTCAGGCTGGTCCTGTGCCCGCCCCCAGAGTTAATACTGGATCTGCTATGTTAATGTGTCAGGCTGGTCCTGTGCCTGCCCCCAGAGTTAATACTGGATCTGCTATGTTAATGTGTCAGGCTGGTCCTGTGCCTGCCCCCAGAGTTAATACTGGATCTGCTATGTTAATGCTTATGTGTCAGGCTGGTCCTGTGCCCGTCCCCAGAGTTAATAATGGGTCTGCTATGTTCATGTTTATGTGTCAGGCTGGTCCTGTGCCTGCCCCCAGAGTTAATACTGGATCTGCTATGTTAATGTTTATGTGTCAGGCTGGTCCTGTGCCCGCCCCCAGAGTTAATACTGGATCTGCTATGTTAATGTGTCAGGCTGGTCCTGTGCCTGCCCCCAGAGTTAATACTGGATCTGCTATGTTAATGTGTCAGGCTGGTCCTGTGCCTGTCCCCAGAGTTAATAATGGATCTGCTATGTTCATGTTTATGTGTCAGGCTGGTCCTGTGCCCGTCCCCAGAGTTAATACTGGATCTGCGATGTTAATGTTAAAATGTCAGGCTGGTCCTGTGCCCGTCCCCAGAGTTAATACTGGATCTGCGATGTTAATGTTAAAATGTCAGGCTGGTCCTGTGCCCGCCCCCAGAGTTAATACTGGATCTGCTATGTTAATGTGTCAGGCTGGTCCTGTGCCTGCCCCCAGAGTTAATACTGGATCTGCTATGTTAATGTGTCAGGCTGGTCCTGTGCCTGCCCCCAGAGTTAATACTGGATCTGCTATGTTAATGCTTATGTGTCAGGCTGGTCCTGTGCCCGTCCCCAGAGTTAATAATGGGTCTGCTATGTTCATGTTTATGTGTCAGGCTGGTCCTGTGCCTGCCCCCAGAGTTAATACTGGATCTGCTATGTTAATGTGTCAGGCTGGTCCTGTGCCTGCCCCCAGAGTTAATACTGGATCTGCTATGTTAATGTGTCAGGCTGGTCCTGTGCCTGTCCCCAGAGTTAATAATGGATCTGCTATGTTCATGTTTATGTGTCAGGCTGGTCCTGTGCCCGTCCCCAGAGTTAATACTGGATCTGCGATGTTAATGTTAAAATGTCAGGCTGGTCCTGTGCCCGCCCCCAGAGTTAATACTGGATCTGCTATGTTAATGTGTCAGGCTGGTCCTGTGCCTGCCCCCAGAGTTAATACTGGATCTGCTATGTTAATGTGTCAGGCTGGTCCTGTGCCTGTCCCCAGAGTTAATAATGGATCTGCTATGTTCATGTTTATGTGTCAGGCTGGTCCTGTGCCCACCCCCAGAGTTAATACTGGATCTGCTATGTTAATGTGTCAGGCTGGTCCTGTGCCTGCCCCCAGAGTTAATACTGGATCTGCTATGTTAATGTGTCAGGCTGGTCCTGTGCCTGTCCCCAGAGTTAATAATGGATCTGCTATGTTCATGTTTATGTGTCAGGCTGGTCCTGTGCCCGTCCCCAGAGTTAATACTGGATCTGCGATGTTAATGTTAAAATGTCAGGCTGGTCCTGTGCCCGCCCCCAGAGTTAATACTGGATCTGCTATGTTAATGTGTCAGGCTGGTCCTGTGCCTGCCCCCAGAGTTAATACTGGATCTGCTATGTTAATGTGTCAGGCTGGTCCTGTGCCTGTCCCCAGAGTTAATAATGGATCTGCTATGTTCATGTTTATGTGTCAGGCTGGTCCTGTGCCCACCCCCAGAGTTAATACTGGATCTGCTATGTTAATGTGTCAGGCTGGTCCTGTGCCAGCCCCCAGAGTTAATACTAGGTCTGCTATGTTTATGTGTCTGGCTGGGCCTGTGCCCGCCCCCAGAGTTAATACTGGATCTGCTATGTTAATGTGTCAGGCTGGTCCTGTGCCCGCCCCCAGAGTTAATACTGGATCTGCTATGTTAATGTTTATGTGTCAGGCTGGTCCTGTGCCCACCCGCAGAGTTAATACTGGATCTGCTATGTTAATGTGTCAGGCTGGTCCTGTGCCTGCCCCCAGAGTTAATACTGGATCTGCTATGTTCATGTTTGTGTCAGGCTGGTCCTGTTCCCTCCCCCAGAGTTAATACTGGATCTGCTATGTTAATGTTTATGCATCAGGCTGGTCCTGTGCCCACCCCCAGAGTTAATACTGGATCTGCTATGTTAATGTGTCAGGCTGGTCCTGTGCCTGCCCCCAGAGTTAATACTGGATCTGCTATGTTAATGTTTGTGTCAGGCTGGTCCTGTGCCCTCCCCCAGAGTTAATACTGGATCTGCTATGTTAATGTTTATGCATCAGGCTGGTCCTGTGCCCGTCCCCGGAGTTAATACTGGATCTGCTATGATAATGTTTATGTGTCAGGCTGGTCCTGTGCCCGCCCCCAGAGTTAATACTAGGTCTGCTATGTTTATGTGTCAGGCTGGTCCTGTGCCCGCCCCCAGAGTTAATACTGGATCTGCTATGTTAATGTTTGTGTCAGGCTGGTCCTGTGCCCACCCCCAGAGTTAATACTGGATCTGCTATGTTAATGTTTCAGGCTGGTCCTGTGCCCACCCCCATAGTTAATACTGGATCTGCTATTTTAATATGTCAGGCTGGTCCTGTGCCTGCCCCCAGAGTTAATACTAGATCTGCTATGTTTATGTGTCAGGCTGGTCCTGTGCCCGCCCCCAGAGTTAATACTGGATCTGCTATGTTAATGTTTGTGTCAGGCTGATCCTGTGCCCACCCCCAGAGTTAATCCTGGATCTGCTATGTTAATATTTCAGGCTGGTCCTGTGCCCACCCCCAGATTTAATCCTAGATCTGCTATGTTAATAGGTCAGGCTGGTCCTGTGCCCGCCCCCAGAGTTAATACTGGATCTGCTATGTTAATGTTTATGTGTCAGGCTGGTCCTGTGCCCGCCCCTACACCGGATGGAGCAGGAGGTGGAGACGTTTCGGCGGCGTGCGATCGCTGACACGCTCCTGACCGTGACCCGGATGGAGAAATCCAGGACGGAATACCGTGGAGCGCTGCTCTGGATGAAGGACGTCTCTCAGGAACTCGACCCGGACACCTGTAAACATCTGGACAAGTTCCGCAAGGTGTGTTACCCTGTGTGTGTGGCCCACCAGGTGCTGTGTGTGTTACCCTGTGTGTGTTAACCTGTGTGTATGGCCCACCAGGTGCAGTCCCAGGTCAGAGGTTCGAAGGACCTGTTTGAGAAGCTGAAGAACGATGTGTGTCAGAAGGTTGACATGCTGGGAGCCTCCCGTTGTAACATGCTGTCTCACTCTCTCTGCACATACCAGGTCTGTCTGCCTATCTGTCTGTCTGTCTGCTTGTCTGTCTGTGTCCCTCCCTCTGTTCTACCAGGTCTGTTTGCCTATCTGTCTGCCTGTCTGTCTGTCTCCCTCCCTCTGCACATAACAGGTCTGTCTGTCTGTCTGTCTGTCTGTCTGTCTCCCTCCCTCTGCACATACCAGGTCTGCCTGTCTGCCTGGCTGTCTCCCTCCCTCTGCACATACCAGGTCTGTCTGCCTATCTGTCTGTCTGTCTGCTTGTCTGTGTCCCTCCCTCTGTTCTACCAGGTCTGTTTGCCTATCTGTCTGTCTGCCTGTCTGTCTGTCTCCCTCCCTCTGCACATACCAGGTCTGTCTGCCTGTCTGTCTGTCTCCCTCCCTCTGCACATAACAGGTCTGTCTGCCTGTCTGCCTGTCTGTCTGTCTGTCTGTCTGTCTGTCTGTCTGTCTGTCTGTCTGTCTGTCTGTCTGTCTGTCTGTCTGTCTGTCTGTCTGTCTGTCTGTCTGTCTGTCTGTCTGTCTGTCTGTCTGTGTCCTGTCTGTCTGTCTGTGTCCTGTCTGTCTGTCTGTCTGTCTCCCTCCCTCCCTCTGCACATACCAGGTCTGCCTGTCTGTCTCCCTCCCTATGTTCTACCAGGTCTGCCTGTCTGCCTGTCTGTCTGGCTGTCTCCCTCCCTCTGTTCTACCAGGTCTGTCTGTCTGTCGTTGCATAGTAGTGGTCTGTGTGTGTGTTAATACAGTATCTTTCCAGATCACCCTCCTCCAGTTCTGGGAGAGGACCGCCTGTGTGATGAGTGGGATTCATGAGTCTTTTAAAGGCCTTGTCCCCTACCAGTTCACCACTCTCAAGGTACGTGTGGGACGGGTTGTACGTACATTACAAGTGTGTGTGTTTGTTTGTTTTGTTTCCATGGCGTTGTAACAATAGATGGTGGTGTGTGTCTGTAGATGGGGTGTGTGTGTGTAGATGGGGTGTGTGTGTGTAGATGGGGTGTGTGTCTTTCGCACCTCAGTGTGTTGTAACCGTAGATGGGGTGTGTGTGTGTATAGATGGGGTGTGTGTGTGTGTAGATGGGGTGTGTGTGTGTGTGTGTGTGTGTGTGTGTAGATGGGGTGTGTGTGTGTGTGTGTGTGTGTAGATGGGGTGTGTGTGTGTAGATGGAGTGTGGCTGTAGATGGGGTGTGTGTAGATGGGGTGTGTGTGTTGTAACCATAGATCGGGTGTGTGTGTGTGTATAGATGGGATGTGTGTGTGTATAGATGGGGTGTGTGTGTTGTAACCATAGATGGGGTGTGTGTGTGTTGTAACCATAGATGGGGTGTGTGTGTGTTGTAACTGTAGATGGGGTGTGTGTGTGTAGATGGGGTGTGTGTGTGTGTGTGTGTGTGTAGATGGGGGGTGTGTGTGTAGATGGGGTGTGTGTGTTGTAACTGTGGATGGGGTGTGTGTGTTGTAGATGGGGTGTGTGTGTGTGTAGATGGGGGGTGTGTGTGTAGATGGAGTGTGTGTGTGTGTGTAGATGGGGTGTGTGTGTTGTAACCGTAGATGGGGTGTGTGTGTTGTAACCATAGATGGGGTGTGTGTGTGTAGTTGGGGTGTGTGTGTTGTAACCGTAGATGGGGTGTGTGTGTTGTAACCATAGATGGGGTGTGTGTGTGTAGATGGGGTGTGTGTTTTGTAACCGTAGATGGGGTGTGTGTGTATAGATGGGGTGTGTGTGTGTATAGATGGGGTGTGTGTGTGTGTAGATGGGGTGTGTGTGTGGGTGTAGATGGGGTGTGTGTGTTGTAACCGTAGATGGGGTGTGTGTGTGTGTAGATGGGGTGTGTGTGTATAGATGGGGTGTGTGTGTTGTAACCATAGATGGGGTGTGTGTGTGTAGATGGGGTGTGTGTGTGTAGATGGGGTGTGTGTGTTGTAACCGTAGATGGGGTGTGTGTGTGTAGATGGGGTGTGTGTGTGTGTAGATGGGGTGTGTGTGTATAGATGGGGTGTGTGTGTGTGTAGATGGGGTGTGTGTGTGTAGATGGGGTGTGTGTGTATAGATGGGGTGTGTGTGTGTAGATGGGGTGTGTGTTTTGTAACCGTAGATGGGGTGTGTGTGTAGATGGGGTGTGTGTGTGTGTAGATGGGGTGTGTGTGTATAGATGGGGTGTGTGTGTGTAGATTTTATTTATTTATTTATTTATTTTACCTTTATTTAACCAGGTAGGCAAGTTGAGAACAAGTTCTCATTTACAATTGCGACCTGGCCAAGATAAAGCAAAGCAGTTCGACAGATAAAACGACACAGAGTTACACATGGAGTAAAAACAAACATACAGTCAATAATGCAGTATAAACAAGTCTATATACAATGTGAGCAAATGAGGTGAGAAGGGAGGTAAGGGCAAAAAAGGCCAAGATGGCAAAGTAAATACAATATAGCAAGTAAAATACTGGAATGGTAGTTTTGCAATGGAAGAATGTGCAAAGTAGAAATAAAAAAATAATGGGGTGCAAAGGAGCAAAATAAATAAATAAATAAAAATTAAATACAGTTGGGAAAGAGGTAGTTGTTTGGGCTAAATTATAGGTGGGCTATGTACAGGTGCAGTAATCTGTGAGCTGCTCTGACAGTTGGTGCTTAAAGCTAGTGAGGGAGATAAGTGTTTCCAGTTTCAGAGATTTTTGTAGTTCGTTCCAGTCATTGGCAGCAGAGAACTGGAAGGAGAGGCGGCCAAAGAAAGAATTGGTTTTGGGGGTGACTAGAGAGATATACCTGCTGGAGCGTGTGCTACAGGTGGGAGATGCTATGGTGACCAGCGAGCTGAGATAAGGGGGGACTTTACCTAGCAGTGTCTTGTAGATGACATGGAGCCAGTGGGTTTGGCGACGAGTATGAAGCGAGGGCCAGCCAACGAGAGCGTACAGGTCGCAATGGTGGGTAGTATATGGGGCTTTGGTGATAAAACGGATTGCACTGTGATAGACTGCATCCAATTTGTTGAGTAGGGTATTGGAGGCTATTTTGTAAATGACATCGCCAAAGTCGAGGATTGGTAGGATGGTCAGTTTTACAAGGGTATGTTTGGCAGCATGAGTGAAGGATGCTTTGTTGCGAAATAGGAAGCCAATTCTAGATTTAACTTTGGATTGGAGATGTTTGATATGGGTCTGGAAGGAGAGTTTACAATCTAACCAGACACCTAAGTATTTGTAGTTGTCCACGTATTCTAAGTCAGAGCCGTCCAGAGTAGTGATGTTGGACAGGCGGGTAGGTGCAGGCAGCGATCGGTTGAAGAGCATGCATTTAGTTTTACTTGCATTCAAGAGCAATTGGAGGCCACGGAAGGAGAGTTGTATGGCATTGAAGCTTGCCTGGAGGGTTGTTAACACAGTGTCCAGAGAAGGGCCGGAAGTATACAGAATGGTGTCGTCTGCGTAGAGGTGGATCAGGGACTCACCAGCAGCAAGAGCGACCTCATTGATGTATACAGAGAAGAGAGTCGGTCCAAGAATTGAACCCTGTGGCACCCCCATAGAGACTGCCAGAGGTCCGGACAGCAGACCCTCCGATTTGACACACTGAACTCTATCAGAGAAGTAGTTGGTGAACCAGGCGAGGCAATCATTTGAGAAACCAAGGCTGTCGAGTCTGCCGATGAGGATATGGTGATTGACAGAGTCGAAAGCCTTGGCCAGATCAATGAATACGGCTGCACAGTAATGTTTCTTATCGATGGCGGTTAAGATATCGTTTAGGACCTTGAGCGTGGCTGAGGTGCACCCATGACCAGCTCTGAAACCAGATTGCATAGCAGAGAAGGTATGGTGAGATTCGAAATGGTCGGTAATCTGTTTGTTGACTTGGCTTTCGAAGACCTTAGAAAGGCACGGTAGGATAGATATAGGTCTGTAGCAGTTTGGGTCAAGAGTGTCCCCCCCTTTGAAGAGGGGGATGACCGCAGCTGCTTTCCAATCTTTGGGAATCTCAGACGACACGAAAGAGAGGTTGAACAGGCTAGTAATAGGGGTGGCAACAATTTCGGCAGATAATTTTAGAAAGAAAGGGTCCAGATTGTCTAGCCCGGCTGATTTGTAGGGGTCCAGATTTTGCAGCTCTTTCAGAACATCAGCTGAATGGATTTGGGAGAAGGAGAAATGGGGAAGGCTTGGGCGAGTTGCTGTTGGGGGTGCAGTGCTGTTGTCCGGGGTAGGAGTAGCCAGGTGGAAAGCATGGCCAGCCGTAGAAAAATGCTTATTGAAATTCTCAATTATGGTGGATTTATCAGTGGTGACAGTGTTTCCTATCTTCAGTGCAGTGGGCAGCTGGGAGGAGGTGTTCTTATTCTCCATGGACTTTACAGTGTCCCAGAACTTTTTTGAGTTAGTGTTGCAGGAAGCAAATTTCTGCTTGAAAAAGCTAGCCTTGGCTTTTCTAACTGCCTGTGTATAATGATTTCTAGCTTCCCTGAACAGCTGCATATCACGGGGGCTGTTCGATGCTAATGCAGAACGCCATAGGATGTTTTTGTGTTGGTTAAGGGCAGTCAGGTCTGGGGAGAACCAAGGGCTATATCTGTTCCTGGTTCTAAATTTCTTGAATGGGGCATGTTTATTTAGGATGGTTAGGAAGGCATTTTTAAAAAAATATCCAGGCATCCTCTACTGACGGGATGAGATCAATATCCTTCCAGGATACCCCGGCCAGGTCGATTAGAAAGGCCTGCTCGCAGAAGTGTTTCAGGGAGCGTTTTACAGTGATGAGTGGCGGTCGTTTGACCGCTGACCCATTACGGATGCAGGCAATGAGGCAGTGATCGCTGAGATCTTGGTTGAAGACAGCAGAGGTGTATTTAGAGGGGAAGTTGGTTAGGATGATATCTATGAGGGTGCCCGTGTTTAAGGTTTTGGGGAGGTACCTGGTAGGTTCATTGATAATTTGTGTGAGATTGAGGGCATCAAGTTTAGATTGTAGGATGGCTGGGGTGTTAAGCATGTTCCAGTTTAGGTCGCCTAGCAGCACGAACTCTGAAGATAGATGGGGGGCAATCAGTTCACATATGGTGTCCAGAGCACAGCTGGGGGCAGAGGGTGGTCTATAGCAGGCGGCAACAGTGAGAGACTTGTTTTTAGAGAGGTGGATTTTTAAAAGTAGAAGTTCAAATTGTTTGGGTACAGACCTGGATAGTAGGACAGAACTCTGCAGGCTATCTTTGCAGTAGATTGCAACACCGCCCCCTTTGGCAGTTCTATCTTGTCTGAAAATGTTGTAGTTTGGAATTAAAATGTCTGAGTTTTTGGTGGTCTTCCTAAGCCAGGATTCAGACACAGCTAGAACATCCGGGTTGGCAGAGTGTGCTAAAGCAGTGAATAGAACAAACTTAGGGAGGAGGCTTCTAATGTTAACATGCATGAAACCAAGGCTATTACGGTTACAGAAGTCGTCAAAAGAGAGCGCCTGGGGAATAGGAGTGGAGCTAGGCACTGCAGGGCCTGGATTCACCTCTACATCGCCAGAGGAACATAGGAGGAGTAGAATAAGGGTACGGCTAAAAGCTATGAGAATTGGTCGTCTAGAACGTCTGGAACATAGAGTAAAAGGAGGTTTCTGGGGGCGATAAAATAGCATCAAGGTATAATGTACAGACAAATGTATGGTAGGATGTGAATATAGTGGAGGTAAACCTAGGTATTGAGTGATGAAGAGAGAGATATTGTCTCTAGAAACATCGTTGAAACCAGGAGATGTCATTGCATGTGTGGGTGGTGGAACTAATAGGTTGGATAAGGTATAGTGAGCAGGACTAGAGGCTCTACAGTGAAATAAGCCAATAAACACTAACCAGAACAGAAATGGACAAGACATATTGACATTAAGGAGAGGCATGCTTAGTCGAGTGATCAAAAGGGTCCGGTGAGTGGAGAGGTTGGTTGGTGATTTAGACAGCTAGCCAGGGCATCGGTAGCAAGCTAGCATAGGATGGAGGTCTGTTGTTATCTACCTCTTGCGTTCCGTCAGTAGATTAGTGGGGTTCCGTGTGGTAGAGGGGATTAATCCAAATCACACAACAACAACAAAAATAAAAACAATAGATATAGTTATAGAGGCCCAAGAAGAAAACATAATAATAATAATAAAATAAATATATATATATATATAAAAAAATAGTCCGATTGTCTATTCAGATAGCAGCCGGTAAGACAGCTAACGGTTAGCAGGCCGCAGATGGGCGTTCAGGAGCCAGCCGAATAACTCCTTCGGGTAGATAACGTCGGCAGTCCAGTTGTGAAGGCCCGGTGGGGCTCCGCGAAAGCAGTAAAACGGGTCCGGATAGGTGACTGCAGCCCAGGTGTGATTGATGGAACTCAGGAGTGATTGACGGAGCTTGCTAGCTCCGGAATAATTGATGTTTGCTCCGGAATCGACGAAGGCCGATAGTCACACGGATAGCAGCTAGCTAGCTGTGAGATCCGGGTATGAATGTCCAGAGAGCAGTCGAAATCCAGGGACATGGAGAGAAAAATTGGTCCGGTATGTTCCGTTCCGAGCCGCGCTGCGCCGTACAGAACTGGCGATAGATTTTCGAGCTAAAGGATAGCTGATGACCACAAACCGTGGTTAGCTGAATACTAACGATTTGCCAGTAAAGGAGCTAACTAGCTTCTGAACTAGCTTCTGGATTAGCTTCTGGCTAGTTTCAGGCTAGCTTCTTGGAGTTTCTGGCTAGCTTCTTGGAGGATTACAGATCTGAGGTAAATAATACTTTTTTATAAATATACATTGGTGAGGCGGGTTGCAGGAGAGTGTTTTGAAGATGAGTTGATGGAAAATAAAAATAAAATGTATGTGAAAAAGTTGTAAATATATATATATATACAGGACACGACAAGACGAGGACAAAAGACGTCTGAACTGCTATGCCACCTTGGTTTGGGGTGTGTGTGTATAGATGGGGTGTGTGTGTGTGTAGATGGGGTGTGTGTGTGTAGATGGGGTGTGTGTGTATAGATGGGGTGTGTGTGTGTAGATGTGTTGTAACCGTAAATGGGGTGTGTGTGTGTGTAGATTGTGTGTGTGTAGATGGGGTGTGTTGTAACCGTAGATCGTGTGTGTTGTCAGGACCTCCGGGACCCTCTGGAGCAGCTGACTGATTTAGACCTAACCAACCGGGACCATAACAAAGAGAAGGACATACCGAGTAACAGGTGAAAACATGCTGGTCCCTCTGACATCATCTCATCTCCTGTCCTCCACTCCTCTCTTAGGAGATACAACTGAGTCAGAGTGGATAGCTGTTAGTCAGAGTGGATAGCTGTTAGTCCAGAGATAGAACTGAGTCAGAGTGGATAGCTGTTAGTCAGGGTGGATAGCTGTTAGTCAGGGTGGATAGCTGTTAGTCAGAGTGGATAGCTGTTAGTCCAGAGATAGAACTGAGTCATGGTGGATAGCTGTTAGTCAGAGTGGATAGCTGTTAGTCAGAGACAGAACTGAGTCATGGTGGATAGCTGTTAGTCAGAGACAGAACTGAGTCAGGGTGGATAGCTATTAGTCAGGGTGGATAGCTGTTAGTCAGGGTGGATAGCTGTTAGTCCAGAGATAGAACTGAGTCATGGTGGATAGCTGTTAGTCCAGAGATAGAACTGAGTCATGGTGGATAGCTGTTAGTCAGGGTGGATAGCTGTTAGTCAGGGTGGATAGCTGTTAGTCCAGAGATAGAACTGAGTCATGGTGGATAGCTGTTAGTCCAGAGACAGAACTGAGTCATGGTGGATAGCTGTTAGTCCAGAGGTAGAACTGAGTCAGAGTGGATAGCTGTTAGTCCAGAGATAGAACTGAGTCAGAGTGGATAGCTGTTAGTCAGAGTGGATAGCTGTTAGTCAGAGTGGATAGCTGTTAGTCCAGAGGTAGAACTGAGTCAGAGTGGATAGCTGTTAGTCAGAGTGGATAGCTGTTAGTCAGAGTGGATAGCTGTTAGTCAGAGTGGATAGCTGTTAGTCAGAGTGGATAGCTGTTAGTCCAGAGATAGAACTGAGTCAGAGTGGATAGCTGTTAGTCAGAGTGGATAGCTGTTAGTCAGAGTGGATAGCTGTTAGTCCAGAGGTAGAACTGAGTCAGAGTGGATAGCTGTTAGTCAGAGTGGATAGCTGTTAGTCAGAGTGGATAGCTGTTAGTCAGAGTGGATAGCTGTTAGTCCAGAGATAGAACTGAGTCAGAGTGGATAGCTGTTAGTCAGGGTGGATAGCTGTTAGTCAGGGTGGATAGCTGTTAGTCAGAGTGGATAGCTGTTAGTCCAGAGATAGAACTGAGTCATGGTGGATAGCTGTTAGTCAGGGTGGATAGCTGTTAGTCAGGGTGGATAGCTGTTAGTCAGGGTGGATAGCTGTTAGTCCAGAGATAGAACTGAGTCAGAGTGGATAGCTGTTAGTCCAGAGATAGAACTGAGTCATGGTGGATAGCTGTTAGTCAGGGTGGATAGCTGTTAGTCATGGTGGATAGCTGTTAGTCAGGGTGGATAGCTGTTAGTCCAGAGATAAAACTGAGTCATGGTGGATAGCTGTTAGTCCAGAGATAGAACTGAGTCAGAGTGGATAGCTGTTAGTCAGAGTGGATAGCTGTTAGTCAGAGTGGATAGCTGTTAGTCCAGAGGTAGAACTGAGTCAGAGTGGATAGCTGTTAGTCAGAGTGGATAGCTGTTAGTCAGAGTGGATAGCTGTTAGTCAGAGTGGATAGCTGTTAGTCAGAGTGGATAGCTGTTAGTCCAGAGATAGAACTGAGTCAGAGTGGATAGCTGTTAGTCATGGTGGATAGCTGTTAGTCAGGGTGGATAGCTGTTAGTCCAGAGATAAAACTGAGTCATGGTGGATAGCTGTTAGTCCAGAGATAGAACTGAGTCAGAGTGGATAGCTGTTAGTCAGGGTGGATAGCTGTTAGTCCAGAGATAGAACTGAGTCATGGTGGATAGCTGTTAGTCAGGGTGGATAGCTGTTAGTCAGGGTGGATAGCTGTTAGTCCAGAGATAGAACTGAGTCAGAGTGGATAGCTGTTAGTCCAGAGATAGAACTGAGTCATGGTGGATAGCTGTTAGTCAGGGTGGATAGCTGTTAGTCAGGGTGGATAGCTGTTAGTCAGGGTGGATAGCTGTTAGTCCAGAGATAGAACTGAGTCAGAGTGGATAGCTGTTAGTCCAGAGATAGAACTGAGTCATGGTGGATAGCTGTTAGTCAGAGTGGATAGCTGTTAGTCCAGAGATAAAACTGAGTCATGGTGGATAGCTGTTAGTCCAGAGATAGAACTGAGTCAGAGTGGATAGCTGTTAGTCAGAGTGGATAGCTGTTAGTCAGAGTGGATAGCTGTTAGTCCAGAGGTAGAACTGAGTCAGAGTGGATAGCTGTTAGTCAGAGTGGATAGCTGTTAGTCAGAGTGGATAGCTGTTAGTCAGAGTGGATAGCTGTTAGTCAGAGTGGATAGCTGTTAGTCCAGAGATAGAACTGAGTCAGAGTGGATAGCTGTTAGTCAGGGTGGATAGCTGTTAGTCAGGGTGGATAGCTGTTAGTCCAGAGATAGAACTGAGTCATGGTGGATAGCTGTTAGTCAGGGTGGATAGCTGTTAGTCAGGGTGGATAGCTGTTAGTCCAGAGATAGAACTGAGTCAGAGTGGATAGCTGTTAGTCCAGAGATAGAACTGAGTCATGGTGGATAGCTGTTAGTCATGGTGGATAGCTGTTAGTCCAGAGATAGAACTGAGTCAGAGTGGATAGCTGTTAGTCAGGGTGGATAGCTGTTAGTCCAGAGATAGAACTGAGTCATGGTGGATAGCTGTTAGTCAGGGTGGATAGCTGTTAGTCAGGGTGGATAGCTGTTAGTCCAGAGATAGAACTGAGTCAGAGTGGATAGCTGTTAGTCCAGAGATAGAACTGAGTCATGGTGGATAGCTGTTAGTCATGGTGGATAGCTGTTAGTCCAGAGATAAAACTGAGTCATGGTGGATAGCTGTTAGTCCAGAGATAGAACTGAGTCAGAGTGGACAGCTGTTAGTCCAGAGATAGAACTGAGTCATGGTGGATAGCTGTTAGTCATGGTGGATAGCTGTTAGTCAGGGTGGATAGCTGTTAGTCCAGAGATGGAACTGAGTCATGGTGGATAGCTGTTAGTCATGGTGGATAGCTGTTAGTCATGGTGGATAGCTGTTAGTCATGGTGGATAGCTGTTAGTTCAGAGATAGAACTGAGTCATGGTGGATAGCTGTTAGTCATGGTGGATAGCTGTTAGTCAGGGTGGATAGCTGTTAGTCCAGAGATAGAACTGAGTCATGGTGGATAGCTGTTAGTCAGGGTGGATAGCTGTTAGTCCAGAGATAGAACTGAGTCAGAGTGGATAGCTGTTAGTCCAGAGATAGAACTGAGTCAGAGTGGATAGCTGTTAGTCCAGAGATAGAACTGAGTCATGGTGGATAGCTGTTAGTCAGGGTGGATAGCTGTTAGTCAGGGTGGATAGCTGTTAGTCCAGAGATAGAACTGAGTCAGAGTGGATAGCTGTTAGTCCAGAGATAGAACTGAGTCATGGTGGATAGCTGTTAGTCAGAGTGGATAGCTGTTAGTCAGGGTGGATAGCTGTTAGTCCAAAGATAGAACTGAGTCATGGTGGATAGCTGTTAGTCCAGAGACAGAACTGAGTCATGGTGGATAGCTGTTAGTCCAGAGATAGAACTGAGTCATGGTGGATAGCTGTTAGTCATGGTGGATAGCTGTTAGTCCAGAGATGGAACTGAGTCATGGTGGATAGCTGTTAGTCCAGAGGTAGAACTGAGTCAGAGTGGATAGCTGTTAGTCCAGAGGTAGAACTGAGTCAGAGTGGATAGCTGTTAGTCAGAGTGGATAGCTGTTAGTCAGAGTGGATAGCTGTTAGTCAGAGTGGATAGCTGTTAGTCCAGAGATAGAACTGAGTCATGGTGGATAGCTGTTAGTCAGAGTTGATAGCTGTTAGTCCAGAGATAGAACTGAGTCAGAGTGGATAGCTGTTAGTCAGGGTGGATAGCTGTTAGTCAGGGTGGATAGCTGTTAGTCCAGAGATAGAACTGATTCATGGTGGATAGCTGTTAGTCAGGGTGGATAGCTGTTAGTCAGGGTGGATAGCTGTTAGTCAGGGTGGATAGCTGTTAGTCCAGAGATAGAACTGAGTCATGGTGGATAGCTGTTAGTCAGGGTGGATAGCTGTTAGTCAGGGTGGATAGCTGTTAGTCAGGGTGGATAGCTGTTAGTCAGGGTGGATAGCTGTTAGTCCAGAGATAGAACTGAGTCAGGGTGGATAGCTGTTAGTCAGGGTGGATAGCTGTTAGTCCAGAGATAGAACTGAGTCAGGGTGGATAGCTGTTAGTCCAGAGATAGAACTGAGTCAGGGTGGATAGCTGTTAGTCCAGAGATAGAACTGAGTCAGGGTGGATAGCTGTTAGTCCAGAGATAGAACTGAGTCAGGGTGGATAGCTGTTAGTCCAGAGATAGAACTGAGTCAGGGTGGATAGCTGTTAGTCCAGAGGTAGAACTGAGTCAGGGTGGATAGCTGTTAGTTCAGAGATAGAACTGAGTCATGGTGGATAGCTGTTAGTCAGGGTGGATAGCTGTTAGTCCAGAGATAGAACTGAGTCATGGTGGATAGCTGTTAGTCATGGTGGATAGCTGTTAGTCAGGGTGGATAGCTGTTAGTCCAGAGATAGAACTGAGTCAGGGTGGATAGCTGTTAGTCCAGAGATAGAACTGAGTCAGAGTGGATAGCTGTTAGTCCAGAGATAGAACTGAGTCAGAGTGGATAGCTGTTAGTCAGGGTGGATAGCTGTTAGTCCAGAGATAGAACTGAGTCATGGTGGATAGCTGTTAGTCATGGTGGATAGCTGTTAGTCAGGGTGGATAGCTGTTAGTCCAGAGATAGAACTGAGTCAGGGTGGATAGCTGTTAGTCCAGAGATAGAACTGAGTCAGAGTGGATAGCTGTTAGTCAGGGTGGATAGCTGTTAGTCAGGGTGGATAGCTGTTAGTCAGAGATAGAACTGAGTCATGGTGGATAGCTGTTAGTCCAGAGATAGAACTGAGTCATGGTGGATAGCTGTTAGTCATGGTGGATAGCTGTTAGTCCAGAGATAAAACTGAGTCATGGTGGATAGCTGTTAGTCCAGAGATAGAACTGAGTCATGGTGGATAGCTGTTAGTCATGGTGGATAGCTGTTAGTCCAGAGATAAAACTGAGTCATGGTGGATAGCTGTTAGTCCAGAGATAGAACTGAGTCATGGTGGATAGCTGTTAGTCATGGTGGATAGCTGTTAGTCCAGAGATAAAACTGAGTCATGGTGGATAGCTGTTAGTCCAGAGATAGAACTGAGTCATGGTGGATAGCTGTTAGTCAGGGTGGATAGCTGTTAGTCAGGGTGGATAGCTGTTAGTCCAGAGATAGAACTGAGTCATGGTGGATAGCTGTTAGTCAGGGTGGATAGCTGTTAGTCAGGGTGGATAGCTGTTAGTCAGGGTGGATAGCTGTTAGTCAGGGTGGATAGCTGTTAGTCCAGAGATAGAACTGAGTCAGAGTGGATAGCTGTTAGTCCAGAGATAGAACTGAGTCATGGTGGATAGCTGTTAGTCAGAGTGGATAGCTGTTAGTCCAGAGATAAAACTGAGTCATGGTGGATAGCTGTTAGTCCAGAGATAGAACTGAGTCAGAGTGGATAGCTGTTAGTCAGAGTGGATAGCTGTTAGTCCAGAGGTAGAACTGAGTCAGAGTGGATAGCTGTTAGTCAGAGTGGATAGCTGTTAGTCAGAGTGGATAGCTGTTAGTCAGAGTGGATAGCTGTTAGTCAGAGTGGATAGCTGTTAGTCCAGAGATAGAACTGAGTCAGAGTGGATAGCTGTTAGTCAGGGTGGATAGCTGTTAGTCAGGGTGGATAGCTGTTAGTCCAGAGATAGAACTGAGTCATGGTGGATAGCTGTTAGTCAGGGTGGATAGCTGTTAGTCAGGGTGGATAGCTGTTAGTCCAGAGATAGAACTGAGTCAGAGTGGATAGCTGTTAGTCCAGAGATAGAACTGAGTCATGGTGGATAGCTGTTAGTCATGGTGGATAGCTGTTAGTCCAGAGATAAAACTGAGTCATGGTGGATAGCTGTTAGTCCAGAGATAGAACTGAGTCAGAGTGGATAGCTGTTAGTCAGGGTGGATAGCTGTTAGTCCAGAGATAGAACTGAGTCAGAGTGGATAGCTGTTAGTCCAGAGATAGAACTGAGTCATGGTGGATAGCTGTTAGTCATGGTGGATAGCTGTTAGTCCAGAGATAAAACTGAGTCATGGTGGATAGCTGTTAGTCCAGAGATAGAACTGAGTCAGAGTGGATAGCTGTTAGTCAGGGTGGATAGCTGTTAGTCCAGAGATAGAACTGAGTCAGAGTGGATAGCTGTTAGTCCAGAGATAGAACTGAGTCATGGTGGATAGCTGTTAGTCATGGTGGATAGCTGTTAGTCCAGAGATAAAACTGAGTCATGGTGGATAGCTGTTAGTCCAGAGATAGAACTGAGTCAGAGTGGACAGCTGTTAGTCCAGAGATAGAACTGAGTCATGGTGGATAGCTGTTAGTCATGGTGGATAGCTGTTAGTCAGGGTGGATAGCTGTTAGTCCAGAGATGGAACTGAGTCATGGTGGATAGCTGTTAGTCATGGTGGATAGCTGTTAGTCATGGTGGATAGCTGTTAGTCATGGTGGATAGCTGTTAGTTCAGAGATAGAACTGAGTCATGGTGGATAGCTGTTAGTCATGGTGGATAGCTGTTAGTCAGGGTGGATAGCTGTTAGTCCAGAGATAGAACTGAGTCATGGTGGATAGCTGTTAGTCAGGGTGGATAGCTGTTAGTCCAGAGATAGAACTGAGTCAGAGTGGATAGCTGTTAGTCCAGAGATAGAACTGAGTCAGAGTGGATAGCTGTTAGTCCAGAGATAGAACTGAGTCATGGTGGATAGCTGTTAGTCAGGGTGGATAGCTGTTAGTCAGGGTGGATAGCTGTTAGTCCAGAGATAGAACTGAGTCAGAGTGGATAGCTGTTAGTCCAGAGATAGAACTGAGTCATGGTGGATAGCTGTTAGTCAGAGTGGATAGCTGTTAGTCAGGGTGGATAGCTGTTAGTCCAAAGATAGAACTGAGTCATGGTGTATAGCTGTTAGTCCAGAGACAGAACTGAGTCATGGTGGATAGCTGTTAGTCCAGAGATAGAACTGAGTCAGAGTGGATAGCTGTTAGTCCAGAGATAGAACTGAGTCATGGTGGATAGCTGTTAGTCATGGTGGATAGCTGTTAGTCCAGAGATGGAACTGAGTCATGGTGGATAGCTGTTAGTCCAGAGGTAGAACTGAGTCAGAGTGGATAGCTGTTAGTCCAGAGGTAGAACTGAGTCAGAGTGGATAGCTGTTAGTCAGAGTGGATAGCTGTTAGTCAGAGTGGATAGCTGTTAGTCAGAGTGGATAGCTGTTAGTCCAGAGATAGAACTGAGTCATGGTGGATAGCTGTTAGTCAGAGTGGATAGCTGTTAGTCCAGAGATAGAACTGAGTCAGAGTGGATAGCTGTTAGTCAGGGTGGATAGCTGTTAGTCAGGGTGGATAGCTGTTAGTCCAGAGATAGAACTGAGTCATGGTGGATAGCTGTTAGTCAGGGTGGATAGCTGTTAGTCAGGGTGGATAGCTGTTAGTCAGGGTGGATAGCTGTTAGTCCAGAGATAGAACTGAGTCATGGTGGATAGCTGTTAGTCAGGGTGGATAGCTGTTAGTCATGGTGGATAGCTGTTAGTCAGGGTGGATAGCTGTTAGTCCAGAGATAAAACTGAGTCAGAGTGGATAGCTGTTAGTCCAGAGATAGAACTGAGTCATGGTGGATAGCTGTTAGTCATGGTGGATAGCTGTTAGTCCAGAGATAAAACTGAGTCATGGTGGATAGCTGTTAGTCCAGAGATAGAACTGAGTCAGAGTGGATAGCTGTTAGTCAGGGTGGATAGCTGTTAGTCCAGAGATAGAACTGAGTCAGAGTGGATAGCTGTTAGTCCAGAGATAGAACTGAGTCATGGTGGATAGCTGTTAGTCATGGTGGATAGCTGTTAGTCCAGAGATAAAACTGAGTCATGGTGGATAGCTGTTAGTCCAGAGATAGAACTGAGTCAGAGTGGATAGCTGTTAGTCAGGGTGGATAGCTGTTAGTCCAGAGATAGAACTGAGTCAGAGTGGATAGCTGTTAGTCCAGAGATAGAACTGAGTCATGGTGGATAGCTGTTAGTCATGGTGGATAGCTGTTAGTCCAGAGATAAAACTGAGTCATGGTGGATAGCTGTTAGTCCAGAGATAGAACTGAGTCAGAGTGGACAGCTGTTAGTCCAGAGATAGAACTGAGTCATGGTGGATAGCTGTTAGTCATGGTGGATAGCTGTTAGTCAGGGTGGATAGCTGTTAGTCCAGAGATGGAACTGAGTCATGGTGGATAGCTGTTAGTCATGGTGGATAGCTGTTAGTCATGGTGGATAGCTGTTAGTCATGGTGGATAGCTGTTAGTTCAGAGATAGAACTGAGTCATGGTGGATAGCTGTTAGTCATGGTGGATAGCTGTTAGTCAGGGTGGATAGCTGTTAGTCCAGAGATAGAACTGAGTCATGGTGGATAGCTGTTAGTCAGGGTGGATAGCTGTTAGTCCAGAGATAGAACTGAGTCAGAGTGGATAGCTGTTAGTCCAGAGATAGAACTGAGTCAGAGTGGATAGCTGTTAGTCCAGAGATAGAACTGAGTCATGGTGGATAGCTGTTAGTCAGGGTGGATAGCTGTTAGTCAGGGTGGATAGCTGTTAGTCCAGAGATAGAACTGAGTCAGAGTGGATAGCTGTTAGTCCAGAGATAGAACTGAGTCATGGTGGATAGCTGTTAGTCAGAGTGGATAGCTGTTAGTCAGGGTGGATAGCTGTTAGTCCAAAGATAGAACTGAGTCATGGTGTATAGCTGTTAGTCCAGAGACAGAACTGAGTCATGGTGGATAGCTGTTAGTCCAGAGATAGAACTGAGTCAGAGTGGATAGCTGTTAGTCCAGAGATAGAACTGAGTCATGGTGGATAGCTGTTAGTCATGGTGGATAGCTGTTAGTCCAGAGATGGAACTGAGTCATGGTGGATAGCTGTTAGTCCAGAGGTAGAACTGAGTCAGAGTGGATAGCTGTTAGTCCAGAGGTAGAACTGAGTCAGAGTGGATAGCTGTTAGTCAGAGTGGATAGCTGTTAGTCAGAGTGGATAGCTGTTAGTCAGAGTGGATAGCTGTTAGTCCAGAGATAGAACTGAGTCATGGTGGATAGCTGTTAGTCAGAGTGGATAGCTGTTAGTCCAGAGATAGAACTGAGTCAGAGTGGATAGCTGTTAGTCAGGGTGGATAGCTGTTAGTCAGGGTGGATAGCTGTTAGTCCAGAGATAGAACTGAGTCATGGTGGATAGCTGTTAGTCAGGGTGGATAGCTGTTAGTCAGGGTGGATAGCTGTTAGTCAGGGTGGATAGCTGTTAGTCCAGAGATAGAACTGAGTCATGGTGGATAGCTGTTAGTCAGGGTGGATAGCTGTTAGTCATGGTGGATAGCTGTTAGTCAGGGTGGATAGCTGTTAGTCCAGAGATAAAACTGAGTCAGAGTGGATAGCTGTTAGTCCAGAGATAGAACTGAGTCATGGTGGATAGCTGTTAGTCATGGTGGATAGCTGTTAGTCCAGAGATAAAACTGAGTCATGGTGGATAGCTGTTAGTCCATAGATAGAACTGAGTCAGAGTGGACAGCTGTTAGTCCAGAGATAGAACTGAGTCATGGTGGATAGCTGTTAGTCATGGTGGATAGCTGTTAGTCAGGGTGGATAGCTGTTAGTCCAGAGATGGAACTGAGTCATGGTGGATAGCTGTTAGTCATGGTGGATAGCTGTTAGTCATGGTGGATAGCTGTTAGTCATGGTGGATAGCTGTTAGTTCAGAGATAGAACTGAGTCATGGTGGATAGCTGTTAGTCATGGTGGATAGCTGTTAGTCAGGGTGGATAGCTGTTAGTCCAGAGATAGAACTGAGTCATGGTGGATAGCTGTTAGTCAGGGTGGATAGCTGTTAGTCCAGAGATAGAACTGAGTCAGAGTGGATAGCTGTTAGTCCAGAGATAGAACTGAGTCAGAGTGGATAGCTGTTAGTCCAGAGATAGAACTGAGTCATGGTGGATAGCTGTTAGTCAGGGTGGATAGCTGTTAGTCAGGGTGGATAGCTGTTAGTCCAGAGATAGAACTGAGTCAGAGTGGATAGCTGTTAGTCCAGAGATAGAACTGAGTCATGGTGGATAGCTGTTAGTCAGAGTGGATAGCTGTTAGTCAGGGTGGATAGCTGTTAGTCCAAAGATAGAACTGAGTCATGGTGTATAGCTGTTAGTCCAGAGACAGAACTGAGTCATGGTGGATAGCTGTTAGTCCAGAGATAGAACTGAGTCATGGTGGATAGCTGTTAGTCATGGTGGATAGCTGTTAGTCCAGAGATGGAACTGAGTCATGGTGGATAGCTGTTAGTCCAGAGGTAGAACTGAGTCAGAGTGGATAGCTGTTAGTCCAGAGGTAGAACTGAGTCAGAGTGGATAGCTGTTAGTCAGAGTGGATAGCTGTTAGTCAGAGTGGATAGCTGTTAGTCAGAGTGGATAGCTGTTAGTCCAGAGATAGAACTGAGTCATGGTGGATAGCTGTTAGTCAGAGTGGATAGCTGTTAGTCCAGAGATAGAACTGAGTCAGAGTGGATAGCTGTTAGTCAGGGTGGATAGCTGTTAGTCAGGGTGGATAGCTGTTAGTCCAGAGATAGAACTGAGTCATGGTGGATAGCTGTTAGTCAGGGTGGATAGCTGTTAGTCAGGGTGGATAGCTGTTAGTCAGGGTGGATAGCTGTTAGTCCAGAGATAGAACTGAGTCATGGTGGATAGCTGTTAGTCAGGGTGGATAGCTGTTAGTCATGGTGGATAGCTGTTAGTCAGGGTGGATAGCTGTTAGTCCAGAGATAAAACTGAGTCATGGTGGATAGCTGTTAGTCCAGAGATAGAACTGAGTCAGAGTGGACAGCTGTTAGTCCAGAGATAGAACTGAGTCATGGTGGATAGCTGTTAGTCATGGTGGATAGCTGTTAGTCAGGGTGGATAGCTGTTAGTCCAGAGATGGAACTGAGTCATGGTGGATAGCTGTTAGTCATGGTGGATAGCTGTTAGTCATGGTGGATAGCTGTTAGTCAGGGTGGATAGCTGTTAGTCCAGAGATAAAACTGAGTCATGGTGGATAGCTGTTAGTCCAGAGATAGAACTGAGTCAGAGTGGACAGCTGTTAGTCCAGAGATAGAACTGAGTCATGGTGGATAGCTGTTAGTCATGGTGGATAGCTGTTAGTCAGGGTGGATAGCTGTTAGTCCAGAGATGGAACTGAGTCATGGTGGATAGCTGTTAGTCATGGTGGATAGCTGTTAGGCATGGTGGATAGCTGTTAGTTCAGAGATAGAACTGAGTCATGGTGGATAGCTGTTAGTCATGGTGGATAGCTGTTAGTCAGGGTGGATAGCTCTTAGTCCAGAGATAGAACTGAGTCAGAGTGGATAGCTGTTAGTTCAGAGATAGAACTGAGTCATGGTGGATAGCTGTTAGTCATGGTGGATAGCTGTTAGTCAGGGTGGATAGCTGTTAGTCCAGAGATAGAACTGAGTCAGAGTGGATAGCTGTTAGTCCAGAGATAGAACTGAGTCATGGTGGATAGCTGTTAGTCCAGAGATAGAACTGAGTCATGGTGGATAGCTGTTAGTCATGGTGGATAGCTGTTAGTCCAGAGATAGAACTGAGTCATGGTGGATAGCTGTTAGTCCAGAGATAGAACTGAGTCATGGTGGATAGCTGTTAGTCCAGAGATAGAACTGAGTCAGAGTGGATAGCTGTTAGTCCAGAGATAGAACTGAGTCATGGTGGATAGCTGTTAGTCAGGGTGGATAGCTGTTAGTCAGGGTGGATAGCTGTTAGTCAGGGTGGATAGCTGTTAGTCCAGAGATAGAACTGAGTCAGAGTGGATAGCTGTTAGTCCAGAGATAGAACTGAGTCATGGTGGATAGCTGTTAGTCAGAGTGGATAGCTGTTAGTCCAGAGGTAGAACTGAGTCATGGTGGATAGCTGTTAGTCAGGGTGGATAGCTGTTAGTCCAGAGATAGAACTGAGTCATGGTGGATAGCTGTTAGTCAGGGTGGATAGCTGTTAGTCAGGGTGGATAGCTGTTAGTCCAGAGATAGAACTGAGTCATGGTGGATAGCTGTTAGTCCAAAGATAGAACTGAGTCATGGTGGATAGCTGTTAGTCCAGAGATAGAACTGAGTCAGGGTGGATAGCTGTTAGTCCAGAGATAGAACTGAGTCAGGGTGGATAGCTGTTAGTCAGGGTGGATAGCTGTTAGTCCAGAGATAGAACTGAGTCAGGGTGGATAGCTGTTAGTCCAGAGATAGAACTGAGTCAGGGTGGATAGCTGTTAGTCCAGAGGTAGAACTGAGTCAGAGTGGATAGCTGTTAGTCCAGAGATAGAACTGAGTCAGGGTGGATAGCTGTTAGTCCAGAGATAGAACTGAGTCAGGGTGGATAGCTGTTAGTCCAGAGATAGAACTGAGTCAGGGTGGATAGCTGTTAGTCCAGAGGTAGAACTGAGTCAGAGTGGATAGCTGTTAGTCCAGAGATAGAACTGAGTCAGGGTGGATAGCTGTTAGTTCAGAGATAGAACTGAGTCATGGTGGATAGCTGTTAGTCAGGGTGGATAGCTGTTAGTCCAGAGATGGAACTGAGTCATGGTGGATAGCTGTTAGTCATGGTGGATAGCTGTTAGTCAGGGTGGATAGCTGTTAGTCCAGAGATAGAACTGAGTCAGGGTGGATAGCTGTTAGTCCAGAGATAGAACTGAGTCAGAGTGGATAGCTGTTAGTCCAGAGATAGAACTGAGTCAGAGTGGATAGCTGTTAGTCAGGGTGGATAGCTGTTAGTCCAGAGATAGAACTGAGTCAGAGTGGATAGCTGTTAGTCAGGGTGGATAGCTGTTAGTCAGGGTGGATAGCTGTTAGTCAGAGATAGAACTGAGTCATGGTGGATAGCTGTTAGTCCAGAGATAGAACTGAGTCATGGTGGATAGCTGTTAGTCAGGGTGGATAGCTGTTAGTCCAGAGATAGAACTGAGTCAGAGTGGATAGCTGTTAGTCAGGGTGGATAGCTGTTAGTCAGGGTGGATAGCTGTTAGTCAGAGATAGAACTGAGTCATGGTGGATAGCTGTTAGTCCAGAGATAGAACTGAGTCATGGTGGATAGCTGTTAGTCCAGAGATAGAACTGAGTCATGGTGGATAGCTGTTAGTCCAGCGATAGAACTTGATGATTGAGTTGGAGGCGTGCATGGCATCGCAGTCGTGGGTGAACAGGGAGTACAGGAGAGGGCTCAGAACGCACCCTTGTGGAGCCGCAGTGTTGAGGATCAGCGGGGTGGAGATGTTATTACCTACTCTCACCACATGGGGGCGGCCCGTCAGGAAGTCCAGTACCCAGTTGCACAGGGCGGGGTCGAGACCCAGGGTCTCAAGCTTGATGACTAGTTTGGAGGGTACTATGGTGTTAAATGCTGAGCTGTAGTCGATGAACAGCATTATCACATAGGTATTCCTCTTGTCCAGATGGGTTAGGGCAGTGTGCAGTGTGGTGGCGATTACATAGTTTGTGGACCTATTAGGGCGGTAAGCAAATTGGAGTGGGTCTAGGGTGTCAGGTAGGGTGGAGGTGATATGGTCCTTGACTAGTTTCTCAAAGCACTTCAGGATGACATGAGTGCTACGGGGCGGTAGTCGTTTAGCTCAGTTACCTTCGCTTTCTTGGGAACAGGAACAATGGTGGCCCTCTTGAAGCATGAGGAGACAGCAGACTGGGATAAGGATTGATTGAATATGTCCGTAAACACACCAGCCAGCTGGTCTGCGCATGCTCTGAGGACGCGGCTGGGGTGCCGTCTGGGCCTGCAGCCTTAAGGGGTTTAACACGTTTAAATGTTTTACTCACGTCGGCTGCAGTGAAGGAGAGTACGCAGGTTTTGGTAGCGGGCCGTGTCAGTGGCACTGTATTGTCCTCAAAGCGAGCAAAGAAGTTATTTAGTCTGTCTGGGAGCAAGACATCCTGGTCCGCAACGGGGCTGGTTTTCTTTTTGTAATCCGTGATTGACTGTAGACCCTGCTATATACCTCTTGTGTCTGAGCCGTTGAATTGCGACTCTACTTTGTCTCTATACTGACTCTTAGCTTGTTTGATTGCCTTGCGGAGGGAATAGCTACACTGTTTGTATTCGGTCATGTTTCCGGTCACCTTGCCCTGGTTAAAAGCAGTGGTTCGCACTTTCAGTTTCGCGCGAATGCTGCCATCAATCCACAGTTTCTGGTTTGGGAATGTTTTAATAGTTGCTATGGGTACGACATCGCCAATGCACTTTCTGATGAACTCGCTCACCGAATCAGCGTATTCGTCAATGTTGTTGTTGGACGCAATGTGAAATATATCCCAATCAACGTGATCGAAGCAGTCTTGAAGCGTGGAATCAGATTGGTCGGACCAGCGTTGAATAGACCTGAGCGCGGGAGCTTCCTGTTTTAGTTTCTGTCTGTAGGCTGGAAGCAACAAAATGGAGTCGTGGTCAGCTTTTCAGAAAGGAGGGCAGGGGAGGGCCTTATATGCGTCGCGGAAGTTTGAATAACAATGATCCAGGGGTTTACCAGCCCTGGTAGCACAATCGATAGGCTGATAGAATTTAGGGAGTCTTGTTTTCAGATTAGCCTTGTTAAAATCCCCAGCTACAATGAATGCAGCCTCAGTATATGTGGTTTCCAGTTTGCATAGAGGCAAATCAAGATTGTTCAGGGCCATCGATGTGTCTGCTTGGGGACGAATATATACGGCTGTGATTATAATCGAAGAGAATTCTCTTGGTAGATAATGTGGTCGACATTTGATTGTGAGGAAATCTAAGTCAGGTGAACAGAATGACTTGAGTTCCTGTATGTTGTTATGGTCACACCACGTCTCGTTAATCATAAGGCGTACCTCCCTGCCCCTCTTCTTACCAGAAAGATGCTTGTTTCTGTCGGCGCGATGCGTGAAGAAACCAGCTGGCTGCACCGACTCCGATAGCGTCTCTCGAGTGAGCCGTGTTTCCGTGAAGCAAAGAACGTTACAGTCTCTGATGTCTCTCTGGAATGCTACCCTTGCTTGCTCTGATTTCATCAACCTTGTTGTCAAGAGACTGGACATCGGCGAGTAGTATGCTCGGGATTGGTGCGCGATGTGCCCGTCTCCGGAGCCTGACCAGAAGACCGCTTCGTTTGCCTCTTTTACGACGTCGTTGTTTTGGGTCACCGGCTGGGATCCGATCCATTGTCCTGGATGGTGGGCAAAACACAGGATCCGATCCATTGTCCTGGATGGTGGGCAAACACAGGATCCGATCCATTGTCCTGGATGGTGGGCAAAACACAGGATCCGATCCATTGTCCTGGATGGTGGGCAAAACACAGGATCCGATCCATTGTCCTGGGTGGTGGGCAAAACACAGGATCCGCTTCGGGAAAGTCATATTCCTGGTCGTAATGATGGTGAGTTGATGTTGCTCTTATATTCAGTAGTTCCTCCCGACTGTATGTAATGAAACCTAAGAGTACTTGGGGTACCAATGTAAGAAATAACACCTATAAAAAACTAAATGCTGCATAGTTTCCTAGGAACGCGAAGCGAGGCGGCCATCTCTGTCGGCGCCGGAAGTCGAACCTATTTGTGACGCGCTGCAAGTCCGGCCTCTCCCATCTCCTCATTGGTGTTTAGCAGCATATACCCACGTGCCATCTCCTCATTGGTGTTTAGCAGCATATACCCATGGGCCATCTCCTCATTGGTGTTTAGCAGCATATACCCATGTGGGTGATTGAAAGATGAAGTCTCCAGTCGTTGTAGTAATGCACCGTAAAGTTGGTTGCCAACCGCCATATAAAGTCCAAAGAAGTAAAAAATAAGCCTGAGGAAGGAGGAGAGATGATGAGAAAGGAACTCAGTTGACCTTTTTATCTGTGGATTAATTGTCGGGTAGAGGACCTTGTGCATTTAAGGTAAAATAACAACCCAATGTTTATATCCCAGGACAAATGAGCTAGCAACAGCTATCTAGTTAGCTAAATTGCCATACATCTTTAATGCTTTTCGACCTGTACCCAAATGAATATAATTGTCTCAGAGTTGGTTTTGATATTCCAACCTGCGTGTCCTGGTGGCGTCTGGTTTGGTCAGCATGTAAGGCCATTCTGGTTGAATTGTATTTTTTAGAAATCAATTTTCATTCAGATGTTTTAACATGAACCATGATCATCATGATTGAGATACAAAATATATATATTTGTTTTTAAATATTGGTTATTTTTTGGGGGGGATTTTGGAAATTCATTTTCATGTCAGGCGACCTTCATAAGGGGTCACGACCCCTAGTTTGGGAACCACTGGCATTAAACAAAACCTGTGTGTCCATGTATGCTGAAACTATCAGCCACCATTGTCGCAACCCCTATTACCAGCCTGTTCAACCTCTCTTTCATCTCGTCTGAGATCCCCAAGGATTGGAAAGCTGCCGCAGTCATCCCCCTCTTCAAAGGGGGAGACACCCTGGACCCAAACTTTTACAGACCCATATCCATCCTGCCCTGCCTATCTAAGGTCTTCGAAAGCCAAGTCAACAAACAGGTCACTGACCATCTCGAATCCCACCGTACCATCTCCGCTGTGCAATCTGGTTTCCGAGCCGGTCATGGGTGCACCTCAGCCACACTCAAGGTACTAAACGATATCATAACCGCCATCGATAAAAGACAGTACTGTGCAGCCGTCTTCATCGACCTTGCCAAGGCTTTCGACTCTGTCAATCACCATATTCTTATCGGCAGACTCAGTAGCCTCGGTTTTTCGGATGACTGCCTTGCCTGGTTCACCAATTACTTTGCAGACAGAGTTCAGTGTGTGAAATCGGAGGGCATGCTGTCCGGTCCTCTGGCAGTCTCTATGGGGGTGCCACAGGGTTCAATTCTCGGGCCGACTCTTTTCTCTGTGTATATCAATGATGTTGCTCTTGCTGCGGGCGATTCCCTGATCCACCTCTACGCAGACGACACCATTCTATATACTTTCGGCCCGTCTTTGGACACTGTGCTATCTAACCTCCAAACAAGCTTCAATGCCATACAACACTCCTTCCGTGGCCTCCAACTGCTCTTAAACGCTAGTAAAACCAAATGCATGCTTTTCAACCGGTCGCTGCCTGCACCCGCATGCCCGACTAGCATCACCACCCTGGATGGTTCCGACCTAGAATATGTGGACGTCTATAAGTACCTAGGTGTCTGGCTAGACTGCAAACTCTCCTTCCAGACTCATATCAAACATCTCCAATCGAAAATCAAATCAAGAGTCGGCTTTCTATTCCGCAACAAAGCCTCCTTCACTCACGCCGCCAAGCTTACCCTAGTAAAACTGACTATCCTACCGATCCTCGACTTCGGCGATGTCATCTACAAAATGGCTTCCAACACTCTACTCAGCAAACTGGATGCAGTCTATCACAGTGCCATCCGTTTTGTCACTAAAGCACCTTATACCACCCACCACTGCGACTTGTATGCTCTAGTCGGCTGGCCCTCGCTACATATTCGTCGCCAGACCCACTGGCTCCAGGTCATCTACAAGTCCATGCTAGGTAAAGCTCCGCCTTATCTCAGCTCACTGGTCACGATGGCAACACCCATCCGTAGCACGCGCTCCAGCAGGTGTATCTCACTGATCATCCCTAAAGCCAACACCTCATTTGGCCGCCTTTCGTTCCAGTACTCTGCTGCCTGTGACTGGAACGAATTGCAAAAATCGCTGAAGTTGGAGACTTTTATCTCCCTCACCAACTTCAAACATCAGCTATCTGAGCAGCTAACCGATCGCTGCAGCTGTACATAGTCTATTGGTAAATAGCCCACCCTTTTCACCTACCTCATCCCCATACTGTTTTTATTTATTTACTTTTCTGCTCTTTTGCACACCAATATCTCTACCTGTACATGACCATCTGATCATTCATCACTCCAGTGTTAATCTGCAAAATTGTAATTATTTGCCTACCTCCTCATGCCTTTTGCACACATTGTATATAGACCCCCCCTTTGTTTTCTACTGTGTTATTGACTTGTTAATTGTTTACTCCATGTGTAACTCTTTGTGGTATGCTCACACTGCTATGCTTTATCTTGGCCAGGTCGCAGTTGCAAATGAGAACTTGTTCTCAACTAGCCTACCTGGTTAAATAAAGGTGAAATAAAATAAAATAAAAAATATGCTGATGATTCAACTATATACGTGTCAGCAACCACAGCTAATGAAGTCACTGAAACCCTTAACAAGGAGTTGCAGTCTGTTTTGGAATGTGTGGCCAGTAATAAACTGGTCCTGAACGTCTCTAAAACTATACTGAACAAAAACAAAAATAAAAGATCCCAGAAATAAAAGATCCCAGAAATGTTCCATATGCACAGAAAGCTTATTTCTCTCATTTTGTGCACAAGTTTGTTTACATTGTTGTTAGTGAGTATTTCTCCTTTGCCAAGATAACCCATCCACCTGACAGGTGTGGTATATCAAGAAGCTGATTAAAACAGCATGAGGTGCACCTTGTGCTGGGGACAATAAAAGGCCACTCTAAAATGGGAAGTTTAGTCACAAAACACAATGCCACAGATGTCTCAAGTTTTGAGGGAGCGTGCAATTGGCATGTTGATTTCAGGAATGTCCACTAGAGCTGTTGCTAGATAATTTAATTTGCATTTCTCTACTCTTTGCCGCCTCCAATGTCGTTTTGGAGAATTTGGCAGTACATCCAACCGGCCAACCAACCATCCAACCGCAGACCACGTGTAACCATGCCCTCATAGCAAATCCTGTAGGCTCCAGTTTTGTCTTATCTTGATTATTGTCGAGTCATGTGGTCAAGTGCGTCAAAGAAAGACCTAGTCAAGCTGCAGCTGGCCCAGAACAGAGCGGCACAACTTGCTCTTCATTGTAATCAGAGGGCTGATATTAATACCATGTATGCCATACTCTTGTCTTCCTTTATAAGAATTTTTTTTTTAAACGAAATTGTTTGCAAAATCAACTTACACACAGCTCTAGGGTTGCACTGACTAGGGTGGCACTGACTAGGGTTACACACAGCTCTAGGGTTGCACTGACTAGGGTGGCACTGACTAGGGTTACACACAGCTCTAGGGTTGCACTGACTAGGGTGGCACTGACTAGGGTTACACACAGCTCTAGGGTTGCACTGACTAGGGTGGCACTGACTAGGGTTACACACAGCTCTAGGGTTGCACTGACTAGGGTTGCACTGACTAGGGTGGCACTGACTAGGGTTACACACAGCTCTAGGGTTGCACTGACTAGGGTTACACACAGTTCTAGGGTTACACACAGCTCTAGGGTGGCACTGACTAGGGTGGCACTGACTAGGGTGGCACTGACTAGGGTTACACACAGCTCTAGGGTTACACACAGCTCTAGGGTTACACACAGCTCTAGGGTTACACACAGCTCTAGGGTTACTCACAGCTCTAGGGTTACACTGACTAGGGTTACACACAGCTCTAGGGTTACACTGACTAGGGTTACACACAGCTCTAGGGTTACTCACAGCTCTAGGGTTACTCACAGCTCTAGGGTTACTCACAGCTCTAGGGTTACACACAGCTCTAGGGTTACTCACAGCTCTAGGGTTACACACAGCTCTAGGGTTACACACAGCTCTAGGGTTACACACAGCTCTAGGGTTGCACTGACTAGGGTTACACACAGATCTAGGGTTACACACAGCTCTAGGGTTGCACTGACTAGGGTTGCACTGACTAGGGTGGCACTGACTAGGGTTACACACAGCTCTAGGGTTGCACTGACTAGGGTTACACACAGCTCTAGGGTTACACACAGCTCTAGGGTTGCACTGACTAGGGTTACACACAGATCTAGGGTTACACACAGCTCTAGGGTTGCACTGACTAGGGTTGCACTGACTAGGGTGGCACTGACTAGGGTTACACACAGCTCTAGGGTTGCACTGACTAGGGTGGCACTGACTAGGGTTACACACAGCTCTAGGGTTACACACAGCTCTAGGGTTACACACAGCTCTAGGGTTACACACAGCTCTAGGGTTACTCACAGCTCTAGGGTTACACTGACTAGGGTTACACACAGCTCTAGGGTTACACTGACTAGGGTTACACACAGCTCTAGGGTTACTCACAGCTCTAGGGTTACTCACAGCTCTAGGGTTACTCACAGCTCTAGGGTTACACACAGCTCTAGGGTTACTCACAGCTCTAGGGTTACACACAGCTCTAGGGTTACACACAGCTCTAGGGTTACACACAGCTCTAGGGTTGCACTGACTAGGGTTACACACAGATCTAGGGTTACACACAGCTCTAGGGTTGCACTGACTAGGGGGGCACTGACTAGGGTTACACACAGCTCTAGGGTTGCACTGACTAGGGTTACACACAGATCTAGGGTTACACACAGCTCTAGGGTTACACACAGCTCTAGGGTTACACACAGCTCTAGGGTTACACACAGCTCTAGGGTTGCACTGACTAGGGGGGCACTGACTAGGGTTACACACAGCTCTAGGGTTACACACAGCTCTAGGGTTACACACAGCTCTAGGGTTGCACTGACTAGGGGGGCACTGACTAGGGTTACACACAGCTCTAGGGTTGCACTGACTAGGGTTACACACAGATCTAGGGTTACACACAGCTCTAGGGTTACACTGACTAGGGTTACACACAGCTCTAGGGTTGCACACAGCTCTAGGGTTGCACACAGCTCTAGGGTTGCACACAGCTCTAGGGTTACACACAGCTCTAGGGTTACACACAGCTCTAGGGTTACACACAGCTCTAGGGTTACACACAGCTCTAGGGTTACACACAGCTCTAGGGTTACACACAGCTCTAGGGTTGCACATTTTGGGGAATATTCAGAGGTGGAAACATTCCATTCCATTATAACAGAAATATTTGCACATTTATATTAATTCCATTTCAATGTAGATGTTTTTTGCATTGGATATATTTACCATATCATATGGAGACAGAAACATAGACCTTAACATTAGTAGACATAATTTCAAAATATGAAATCTTTCCAATAGAAATACTTAAAAAAACAAACATTTGTTACGAATTGAAATTTAATTAAATGAGTTGACTCTTCAGATGGGATGATTTCACTGAACAACAAAATAAAGGGAATATTGAATGATCCATCACATCGCCCAAAAACATTTTCAACATACATCTGTAAAATGATAGTCTAGGAACTAAAGCTTTGGTTATCTTCCTCTCAGTCTTCCATGTCTTCTCCCTGGACCTCCTCAATGTCCACCTCTTGAACATCAGACTCTGAGGCCTCATCTTCACTGTCACTTTCCAACCTTGTTGAGGATGGCTAGTTGTCAGGCTCTAAAAGCCTGACATTTTCCCGGCTGGCCACCAAGTTTTCAACCCTTGTATTGGTCAGCCTGTTGCGTGCTTTGATGTGTGTGTTCCCAAACAAGGACCAGTTGCGCTCTGAGGCGGCTGATGTTGGTGGGATTTGGAGGATGATGGAAGCAACAGGGGAAGAGCCTCAGATCCACAAAGTCCCTTCCACCAGGTGGCTGAAGAGATATGTTGGCATGACTGCCATATTGCATCTCCATCCCAAAGCCCTTGCTTGGTTGTGTACTTCTCCCGACTGCCAATAACCTTGCCCTCATCCAGGACAAGGTGGTGAGACACAGTAGTGATCACACCATAGGCCTTGTTGATCTCTGCACCAGACAGGATGCTCTTGCCAGCATACTTGGGGTCCAACATGTACGCTGCGGTGTGGTTGGGCTTCAGGCAGAAGTCTTCACGCTTTTTGATGTATTTCAGAACTGCAGTTTCCTCTGCTTGGAGCAACAGTGAAGTGGGCAGGATGGACTTCTTTTAAATCAAATCAAATCTTATTGGTTACATACACATGGTTATCAAATGTTATTGGTCACATGGTTATCAGATGTTATTGGTCACATGGTTATCAAATGTTATTGGTCACATGGTTATCATATGTTATTGGTCACATGGTTATCATATGTTATTGGTCACATGGTTATCAGATGTTATTGGTTACATGGTTAGCAGATGTTATTGGTCACATGGTTAGCAGATGTTATTGGTCACATGGTTAGCAGATGTTATTGGTCACATGGTTAGCAGATGTTATTGGTCACATGGTTAGCAGATGTTATTGGTCACATGGTTAGCAGATGTTATTGGTCACATGGTTATCAGATGTTATTGGTCACATGGTTATCAGATGTTATTGGTTACATGGTTATCAGATGTTATTGGTCACATGGTTATCAGATGTTATTGGTCACATGGTTAGCAGATGTTATTGGTCACATGGTTATCAGATGTTAATGGTCACATACACAGGGTTATCAGATGTTATTGGTCACATGGTTATCAGATGTTATTGGTCACATGGTTATCAGATGTTATTGGTCACATGGTTAGCAGATGTTATTGGTCACATGGTTAGCAGATGTTATTGGTCACATGGTTATCAGATGTTAATGGTCACATGGTTATCAGATGTTAATGGTTACATACACATGGTTATCAGATGTTATTTGTCACATACACATGGTTAGCAGATGTTAATGGTCACATACACATGGTTAGCAGATGTTATTGGTCACATGGTTAGCAGATGTTAATGGTCACATGGTTATCAGATGTTAATGGTCACATACACATGGTTATCAGATGTTATTGGTCACATGGTTAGCAGATGTTAATGGTCACATGGTTAGAATATGTTAATGGTCACATGGTTATCAGATGTTATTGGTCACATACACATGGTTATCAGATGTTATTGGTCACATACACATGGTTATCAGATGTTATTGGTCACATGGTTATCAGATGTTATTGGTCACATGGTTATCAGATGTTATTGGTCACATGGTTAGCAGATGTTATTGGTCACATGGTTATCAGATGTTATTGGTCACATGGTTAGCAGATGTTAATGGTTACATACACATGGTTAGCAGATGTTATTTGTCACATACACATGGTTAGCAGATGTTAATGGTCACACACATGGTTAACAGATGTTATTGGTCACATGGTTAGCAGATGTTAATGGTCACATGGTTAGCAGATGTTAATGATCATATACACATGGTTATCAGATGTTATTGGTCACATGGTTATCAGATGTTATTGGTTACATACACATGGTTAGCAGATGTTAATGGTCACATGGTTAGCAGATGTTAATGGTCACATGGTTATCAGATGTTATTGGTTACATACACATGGTTAGCAGATGTTAATGGTCACATGGTTATCAGATGTTATTGGTCACATACACATGGTTAGCAGATGTTATTGGTTACATACACATGGTTAGCAGATGTTAATGGTCACATACACATGGTTAGCAGATGTTAATGGTCACATACACATGGTTAGCAGATGTTATTGGTTACATACACATGGTTAGCAGATGTTATTTGTCACATGGTTATCAGATGTTAATGGTCACATCTACATGGTTATCAGATGTTATTGGTCACATGGTTAGCAGATGTTAATGGTCACATGGTTAGAATATGTTAATGGTCACATGGTTATCAGATGTTATTGGTCACATACACATGGTTATCAGATGTTATTGGTCACATACACATGGTTATCAGATGTTATTGGTCACATGGTTATCAGATGTTATTGGTCACATGGTTATCAGATGTTATTGGTCACATGGTTAGCAGATGTTATTGGTCACATGGTTATCAGATGTTATTGGTCACATGGTTAGCAGATGTTAATGGTTACATACACATGGTTAGCAGATGTTATTTGTCACATACACATGGTTAGCAGATGTTAATGGTCACACACATGGTTAACAGATGTTATTGGTCACATGGTTAGCAGATGTTAATGGTCACATGGTTAGCAGATGTTAATGATCATATACACATGGTTATCAGATGTTATTGGTCACATGGTTATCAGATGTTATTGGTTACATACACATGGTTAGCAGATGTTAATGGTCACATGGTTAGCAGATGTTAATGGTCACATGGTTATCAGATGTTATTGGTTACATACACATGGTTAGCAGATGTTAATGGTCACATGGTTATCAGATGTTATTGGTCACATACACATGGTTAGCAGATGTTATTGGTTACATACACATGGTTAGCAGATGTTAATGGTCACATACACATGGTTAGCAGATGTTAATGGTCACATACACATGGTTAGCAGATGTTATTGGTTACATACACATGGTTAGCAGATGTTATTTGTCACATACACATGGTTAGCAGATGTTATTGGTTACATACACATGGTTAGCAGATGTTATTGGTTACATACACATGGTTTGCAGATGTTAATGGTCACATACACATGGTTAGCAGATGTTATTGGTTACATACACATGGTTTGCAGATGTTAATGGTCACATACACATGGTTAGCAGATGTTAATGCGAGTGTAGCGAAATGCTTGTGCTTCTAGTTCCGACAATGCAGTAATAACCAACAAGTAATCTAACTAACAATTCCAAAACTACTGTCTTACACTTGTGTGTATAAGGGGATAAAGAATATGTACATAAAGATATATGAATGAGTGATGGTACAGAGCGGTATAGGCAAGATACAGTAGATGGTATTGAGTACAGTATATACATATGAGATGAGTATGTAAACAAAGTGGCATAGTTAAAGTGGCTAGTGATACATGTATTACATAAAGATGCAGTAGATGATATAGAGTACAGTATATACATATACATATGAGATGAATAATGTAGGGTATGTAAACATTATATTAGGTAGCATTGTTTAAAGTGGCTAGTGATATATTTTACTTCATTTCCCATCAATTCCCATTATTAAAGTGGCTGGAGTTGAGTCAGTGTGTTGGCAGCAGCCACTCAATGTTAGTGGTGGCTGTTTAACAGTCTGATGGCCTTGAGATAGAAGCTGTTTTTCAGTCTTTCGGTCCCAGCTTTGATGCACCTGTACTGACCTCGCCTTCTGGATGATAGCGGGGTGAACAGGCAGTGGCTCGGGTGGTTGTTGTCCTTGATGATCTTTATGGCCTTCCTGTGACATCAGGTGGTGTAGGTGTCCTGGAGGGCAGGTAGTTTGCCCCCGGTGATGCGTTGTGCAGACCTCACTACCCTCTGGAGAGCCTTACGGTTGTGGGCGGAGCAGTTGCCGTACCAGGCGGTGATACAGCCCGACAGGATGCTCTCGATTGTGCATCTGTAGAAGTTTGTGAGTGCTTTTGGTGACAAGCCGAATTTCTTCAGCCTCCTGAGGTTGAAGAGGCGCTGCTGCGCCTTCTTCACGATGCTGTCTGTGTGGGTGGACCAATTCAGTTTGTCTGTGATGTGTACGCCGAGGAACTTAAAACTTACTACCCTCTCCACTACTGTTCCATCAATGTGGATAGGGGGGTGTTCCCTCTGCTGTTTCCTGAAGTCCACAATCATCTCCTTAGTTTTGTTGACGTTGAGTGTGAGGTTATTTTCCTGACACCACACTCCGAGGGCCCTCACCTCCTCCCCGTAGGCCGTCTCGTCGTTGTTGGTAATCAAGCCTACCACTGTTGTGTCGTCTGCAAACTTGATGATTGAGTTGGAGACGTGCGTGGCCACGCAGTCGTGGGTGAACAGGGAGTACAGGAGAGGGCTCAGAACGCACCCTTGTGGGGCCCCAGTGTTGAGGATCAGCGGGGTGGAGATGTTGTTGCCTACCCTCACCACCTGGGGGCGGCCCGTCAGGAAGTCCAGTACCCAGTTGCACAGGGCGGGGTCGAGACCCAGGGTCTCGAGCTTGATGACGAGCTTGGAGGGCACTATGGTGTTAAATGCAGAGCCTTAGTCGATGAACAGCATTCTCACATAGGTATTCCTCTTGTCCAGATGGGTTAGGGCAGTGTGACCTATTTGGGCGGTAAGCAAATTGGAGTGGGTCTAGGGTGTCAGGTAGGGTGGAGGTGATATGGTCCTTGACTAGTCTCTCAAAGCACTTCATGATGACGGAAGTGAGTGCTGGGGCGGTAGTCATTTAGCTCAGTTACCTTAGCTTTCTTGGGAACAGGAACAATGGTGGCCCTCTTGAAGCATGTGGGAACAACAGACTGGGTTAGGGATTGATTGAATATGTCCGTAAACACACCAGCCAGCTGGTCTGCGCATGCTCTGAGGGCGCGGCTGGGGATGCCGTCTGGGCCTGCAGCCTTGCGAGGGTTGACACGTTTAAATGTTTTCCTCACGTTGGCTGTAGTGAAGGAGAGTCCGCATGTTTTGGTTGCGGGCCGTGTCAGTGGCACTGTATTGTCCTCAAAGCGGGCAAAAAAGTTATTTAGTCTGTCTGGGAGCAAGACATCCTGGTCCGTGACGGGGCTGGTTTTCTTTTTGTAATCCGTGATTGACTGTAGACCCTGCCACATACCTCTTGTGTCTGAGCCGTTGATTTGAGATTCTACTTTGTCTCTATACTGCCGCTTAGCTTGTTTGATTGCCTTGCGGAGGGAATAGCTACACTGTTTGTATTCGGTCATGTTTCCGGTCACCTTGCCTGATTAAAAGCAGTGGTTCGCGCTTTCAGTTTCACGCGAATGCTGCCAACAATCCACGGTTTCTGGTTTGGGAATGTTTTAATCGTTGCTATGGGAACGACATCTTCAACGCATGTTCTAATGAACCTGCTCACCGAATCAGCGTATTCGTCAATGTTGTTGTTTGATGCAATACGAAACATATCCCAGTCCACGTGATGGAAGCAGTCTTGGAGTGTGGAATCAGATTGGTCGGACCAGCGTTGAACAGACCTGAGCGCGGGAGCTTCTTGTTTTAGTTTCTGTCTGTAGGCAGGGATCAACAAAATGGAGTCGTGGTCAGCTTTTCCGAAAGGAGAGCGGGGCAGGGCCTTATATGCGTTGCGGAAGTTAGAATAGCAATGATCCAAGGTTCTTCCAGCCCTGGTAGCGCAATCGATATGCTGATACAATTTAGGGGGTCTTGTTTTCAGATTAGCCTTGTTAAAATCCCCAGCTACAATGAATGCAGCCTCAGGATATATGGATTCAAGTTTGCAAAGAGTCAAATGAAGTTCGTTCAGAGCCATCGATGTGTCTGCTTGGGGGGGAATAGATACGGCTGTGATTATAATCGAAGAGAATTCCCTTGCTGCTATCCCTTTACATCTGCAAGCAGAGTCTGAACATCAGACAGGATGGCATTGTCTCAGTCAATCCGTGCAATGGCTACTGCTATAGGTTTCAGGAGTTTCAGGCTGCTTGGGTTTCTTGGGGAGCAGATTCAATGCATGAGCAGTACAGCGGATGGGTGTGATGTGAGGGTAGGACTCCACTTTAGACCAAGCAGCCTTCATGTTCGCAGCATTGTCTGTCACCAGTGCAAATACCTTCTGTGGTCCAAGGTCATTGATGACTGCCTTCAGCTCATCTGCAATGTAGAGACCAGTGTGTCTGTTGTCCCTTGTGTCTGTGCTCTTGTAGAATACTGGTTGAGGGGTGGAGATGATGTAGTTAAATTATTCCTTGTCCACGAACATTCGCCCACCAATCAGAGATGATTGTAATAGTCTGCTTTCCCTATGATTTGCTTGACCTTCACTTGAACTCTGTTGAACTCTGCATCCAGCAATGAGTACATAATGCATGTCTGGTTGGAGGGGTGTATACTGGGAGAAGAACACTCAGAAATTTCTTCCAATACACATTGCCTGTGAGCACCAGAGGTGAACCATACACAGCTCGAGCAAGACATTCATCAACATTTCTCTGACTACGTTCCTCCATTGAGTCAAAAACACTTCTGATTCCAGGAGGACCATGAGCTGTTTCTATCGATAAGGTGTCTGATTCATCCTTTACACCTCAAACAGAAGTAGAGGGACTTTTGTCAGAGGTTGCTTGTTGTGAGCGTTGAGGGAACTTTATGCACTTGGCCAGATGACTCTGCAACTTTGTTGCGTTCTTCACATATGATTTGGCACATTATTTGCGAATGTACACAGCTTTTCCTTCTACATTAGCTGCAGGGAAATGTCTCCACCAAATACAATTCCATGTGCAGATAAATAGTTAAGCAGTTAGATTAAACAACTCCTTTGTAAGATACAATTTAAAAAAATTAAACATGTATGGAAACAGGTGAATTAACACTCCTCAGTTAGCAGGCTCAAGCAAAAATCAGGTATGTCATATAAAATATATTCACCTCACCCAGTATTGTAATCAAAACTTACCTGAAAGCATGTAGTCCTTGGCTCAGACAGTGTAGTAGTGTGGGTTCATTAGCATCTCATTAGTGTGTAAGATCTTGAGGATCAGCTGTACATGTGATGGAAGAATGCACTTTGCATGCGGAGGGTTGCAATTCCATTGAATTGGGGATAGTTTAACCAAAATATGTTGGAAGACCTAGAATTGCCTGATGTGTATCCCACAAAAAGGTTCACTGTTAACTTTTTTGATGAAGTTAAGCAAAATTCCCCAAATTCCGGGGATCAACTTCCCATGGATAACTTCCATAAAAATTCAGGATATTTACCAGAACATTCTGACCCTTTCCAACCCTAGCTCTGACATACACACTTACCCCACCAGACATACCACCAGGGGTCTTTTCACAGTCCCCAAATCCAGAACAAATTCAACAAAGCGTAGAGTATTATATAGAGCCCTTATTGCATGGAACTTCCTTCCATCTCATATGGCTCAAACGAACAACAAACATTATTTCAAAAAACAGATAAGCAACATCTCACGACCCAACATCTCTCCCCTATTTAACCTAGATATTTTATGTATGTAGGCTGTGTGTGCTGTTTATACATTCACAAAAAATATAAACACAACATGATTTTACTGAGGTACAGTCAATGTAATTAAATCCATTAGGCCCTAATCTGGATTTCACATGACTGGGAATACAGACATGCATCTGTGGGTCACAGATGGGGTTTTTTAAAGTAGGGGTATGGATCAGAAAACCAGTCAGTATCTGGTGTGACCACCATTTGCCTCATGCAGCGCGACGTCTCCTTCTCATAGAGTTGATCCGGCTGTTGATTCTGGCCTGTGGAATGTTGTCCCACTCCTCTTCAATGGCTGCGCGAAGTTGCTGGATATTGGTGGGAACTGTAACATTCTGTCCTACACGTCGATCCAGAGCATCACGAACATGCTCAATGGATGACATGTCTTGTGAGTTTGCAGTTCATGGAATAACTGGGACATTTTCAGCTTCCAGGAAGTGTACAGATCCTTGCGACACAGGACCGTGTATTATCATGCTGAAACATGAGGTGATGGTGGCGGAGGAATGGCACGACAATGGGACTCAGGATCTTGTCACGGTATCTCTGTGCATTCAAATTGCCACTGATAAAATTCAATTGTGTTCATGTCCGTAGCTTATGCCGGCCAAAACCATAACCCCAAGTTCTCTGAAACAATGTTGAAAAACATTTATGGTAGAGAAATGAACATTCAATCAGTGGACATTCCTGCAGTCAGCATGCCAATTGCACACTCCCTAAAAAATGTTGACATCTGTGGCATTGTGTTGTGTGAAAAAAACGCACATTTCAGAGTGGCCTTGTATGGTCCCCAGCACAAGTAGCATCTGTGTAATGATCAGGCTTTTTAATCAGCTTCTTGATATTCCACACCTGTCAGGTGGATTATCTTGGCAAAGGAGAAATGCTCACAATCAGGGATGTCAACGAATTTGTGCATAAAATTGGACAGAACGAAGCCTTTTGTGCTTATGGAAAATTTGCGGGATCTTTTATTTCAGCTCATGAAACATGGGGGCCAATTTATTTTTGTTCAGTATTTTTTTGTTCAGTGTAGTTCTGTCCTTGAGCTCTTCTTGTTTATTAATGTTCTTATGTCATGTTTTGTGTGGACCCCAGGAAGAGAACCTGCTGCTTTCACAACAGCTAATGGGCATCCTAATAAAATAACAAAAATATCCTTTCTCTCCTCTCAGTCTGGTCTCTCTGGATGAAGAGAAGCCATCAGAATCAGCCTCTGGTACGTACTGACCCCTACTGACACCTACTGACCCCTACTGGGTTAGTTATGCTATAACATTACATTATATACTGACCCCTACTGACCTGGGCTAGATATACTATAACATTACATTATATACTGACCCCTACTGACCTGGGCTAGATATACTATAACATTACATTATATACTGACCCCTACTGGGCTAGATTGACTATAACATTACATTATATACTGACCCCTACTGGGCTAGATATACTATAATATTACATTATATACTGACCCCTACTGGGCTAGATATACTATAACATTACATTATATACTGACCCCTACTGACCCCTACTGGGTTATCTATACTATAACATTACATTATATAGTGACCCCTACTGACCCCTACTGGGCTAGATATACTATAACATGACATTATATACTGACCCCTACTGACCCCTACTGGGCTAGATATACTATAACATTACATTATATACTGACCCCTACTGACCCCTACTGGGCTAGATATACTATAACATTACATTATATACTGACCCCTACTGACCCCTACTGGGTTATATATACTATAACATTACATTATATACTGACCCCTACTGACCTGGGCTAGATATACTATAACATTACATTATATACTGACCCCTACTGACCCCTACGGGGCTAGATATACTATAACATTACATTATATACTGACCCCTACTGGGCTAGATATACTATAACATTACATTATATACTGACCCCTACTGGGCTAGATATACTATAACATTACATTATATACTGACCCCTACTGGGTTAGATATACTATAACATTACATTATATACTGACCCCTACTGACCCCTACGGGGCTAGATATACTATAACATTACATTATATACTGACCCCTACTGACCCCTACTGGGCTAGATATACTATAACATTACATTATATACTGACCCCTACTGACCCCTACTGGGCTAGATATACTATAACATTACATTATATACTGACCCCTACTGACCTGGGCTAGATATACTATAACATTACATTATATACTGACCCCTACTGACCCCTACTGGGCTAGATATACTATAACATTAAATTATATACTTTCCTTACTGACCCCTACTGGGCTAGATATACTATAACATTACATTATATACTGACCCCTACTGACCCCTACTGGGCTAGATATACTATAACATTACATTATATACTGACCCCTACTGGCCCCTACTGGGCTAGATATACTATAACATTACATTATATACTGACCCCTACTGGGCTAGATATACTATGACATTACATTATATACTGACCCCTACTGGCCCCTACTGGGCTAGATATACTATAACATTACATTATATAGTGACCCCTACTGGGTTAGATATACTATAACATTACATTATATACTGACCCCTACTGACCCCTACTGGGCTAGATATACTATAACATTACATTATATACTGACCCCTACTGGGCTAGATATACTATAACATTACATTATATACTGACCCCTACTGGGTTATATATACTATAACATTACATTATATACTGACCCCTACTGGGCTAGATATACTATAACATTACATTATATACTGACCCCTACTGGGCTAGATATACTATAACATTACATTATATACTGACCCCTACTGACCCCTACTGGGTTATATATACTATAACATTACATGATATACTGACCCCTACTGGGCTAGATATACTATAACATTACATTATATACTGACCCCTACTGGGCTAGATATACTATAACATTACATTATATACTGACCCCTACTGGGCTAGATATACTATAACATTACATTATATACTGACCCCTACTGACCCCTACTGGGTTAGATATACTATAACATTACATTATATACTGACCCCTACTGGGTTAGATATACTATAACATTACATGATATACTGACCCCTACTGACCCCTACTGGGTTAGATATACTATAACATTACATTATATACTGACCCCTACTGGGCTAGATATACTATAACATTACATTATATACTGACCCCTACTGGGTTATCTATACTATAACATTACATTATATAGTGACCCCTACTGACCCCTACTGGGCTAGATATACTATAACATTACATTATATACTGACCCCTACTGGGTTATCTATACTATAACATTACATTATATAGTGACCCCTACTGACCCCTACTGGGCTAGATATACTATAACATGACATTATATACTGACCCCTACTGACCCCTACTGGGCTAGATATACTATAACATTACATTATATACTGACCCCTACTGACCCCTACTGGGCTAGATATACTATAACATTACATTATATACTGACCCCTACTGGATTAGATATACTATAACATTACATTATATACTGACCCCTACTGACCCCTACTGGGCTAGATATACTATAACATTACATTATATACTGACCCCTACTGGGCTAGATATACTATAACATTACATGATATACTGACACCTACTGACCCCTACTGGGTTATATATACTATAACATTACATTATATACTGACCCCTACTGACCTGGGCTAGATATACTATAACATTACATTATATACTGACCCCTACTGACCCCTACGGGGCTAGATATACTATAACATTACATTATATACTGACCCCTACTGACCCCTACTGGGCTAGATATACTATAACATTACATTATATACTGACCCCTACTGGGCTAGATATACTATAACATTACATTATATACTGACCCCTACTGGGCTAGATATACTATAACATCACATTATATACTGACCCCTACTGGGTTAGATCTACTATAACATTACATTATATACTGACCCCTACTGGGCTAGATATACTATGACATTACATTATATACTGACCCCTACTGGCCCCTACTGGGTTAGATATACTATAACATTACATTATATACTGACCCCTACTGACCCCTACTGGGCTAGATATACTATAACATTACATTATATACTGACCCCTACTGACCCCTACTGGGCTAGATATACTATAACATTACATTATATACTGACCCCTACTGGGCTAGATATACTATAACATTACATTATATACTGACCCCTACTGGGTTAGATATACTATAACATTACATTATATACTGACCCCTACTGACCTGGGCTAGATATACTATAACATTACATTATATACTGACCCCTACTGACCCCTACTGGGCTAGATATACTATAACATTACATTATATACTGACCCCTACTGGGCTAGATATACTATAACATTACATTATATACTGACCCCTACGGGGCTAGATATACTATAACATTACATTATATACTGACCCCTACTGACCCCTACTGGGTTAGATATACTATAACATTACATTATATACTGACCCCTACTGACCCCTACTGGGCTAGATATACTATAACATTACATTATATACTGACCCCTACTGGGCTAGATATACTATAACATTACATTATATACTGACCCCTACTGGGCTAGATATACTATAACATTACATTATATACCGACCCCTACTGGATTAGATATACTATAACATTACATTATATACTGACCCCTACTGACCCCTACTGGGCTAGATATACTATAACATTACATTATATACTGACCCCTACTGGGCTAGATATACTATAACATTACATTATATACTGACCCCTACTGACCCCTACTGGGCTAGATATACTATAACATTACATTATATACCGACCCCTACTGGGCTAGATATACTATAACATTACATTATATACTGACCCCTACTGACCCCTACTGGGCTAGATATACTATAACATTACATTATATACTGACCCCTACTGACCCCTACTGGGCTAGATATACTATAACATTACATTATATACTGACCCCTACTGGGCTAGATATACTATAACATTACATTATATACTGACCCCTACTGGCCCCTACTGGGCTAGATATACTATAACATTACATTATATACTGACCCCTACTGACCCCTACTGGGCTAGATATACTATAACATTACATTATATACTGACCCCTACTGACCCCTACTGGGCTAGATATACTATAACATTACATTATATACTGACCCCTACTGACCCCTACTGGGCTAGATATACTATAACATTACATTATATACTGACCCCTACTGACCCCTACTGGGCTAGATATACTATAACATTACATTATATACTGACCCCTACTGACCTGGGCTAGATATACTATAACATTACATTATATACTGACCCCTACTGGGTTAGATATACTATAACATCACATTATATACTGACCCCTACTGGGCTAGATATACTAATAACATTACATTATATACTGACCCCTACTGGGCTAGATATACTATAACATTACATTATATACTGACCCCTACTGGATTAGATATACTATAACATTACATTATATACTGACCCCTACTGACCCCTACTGGGCTAGATATACTATAACATTACATTATATACTGACCCCTACTGGGCTAGATATACTATAACATTACATTATATACTGACCCCTACTGTCCCCTACTGGGCTAGATATACTATAACATTACATTATATAGTGACCCCTACTGACCCCTACTGGGCTAGATATACTATAACATTACATTATATACTGACCCCTACTGACCCCTACTGGGCTAGATATACTATAACATGACATTATATACTGACCCCTACTGACCCCTACTGGATTAGATATACTATAACATTACATTATATACTGACCCCTACTGGATTAGATATACTATAACATTACATTATATACTGACCCCTACTGACCTGGGCTAGATATACTATAACATTACATTATATACTGACCCCTACTGACCCCTACTGGGCTAGATATACTATAACATTACATTATATACTGACCCCTACTGACCCCTACTGGGTTATATATACTATAACATTACATTATATACTGACCCCTACTGGGCTAGATATACTATAACATTACATTATATACTGACCCCTACTGACCTGGGCTAGATATACTATAACATTACATTATATACTGACCCCTACTGGGCTAGATATACTATAACATTACATTATATACTGACCCCTACTGACCCCTACTGGGTTAGATATGCTATAACATTACATTATATACTGACCCCTACTGACCTGGGCTAGATATACTATAACATTACATTATATACTGACCCCTACTGACCCCTACTGGGCTAGATATACTATAACATTACATTATATACTGACCCCTACTGGGCTAGATAGGCTATAACATGTTTAGTGGACTGGAATGACATGATGTACTTGATGTGGTTTCCTTTACAGGCCCCTTCCATGCTGCTGATGGACTGAGCCACACCAGTGAAAGCTCTCTGTGTGCTAGTCTGGACTCTGGTACGTGTGTGTATGTTTGTGTACATGCGTGTTGTGATTCTTTATGTCATTGTTCTGTGCAGAAGCTAGTCCTTATTCACTTATATTTTGATAATTGTAATTGTAAAATGTATCTAAGTGTTGAGGTTTTTCCATACACCAGGGGTCTCCAGCAGGTTAGGGGTCAGGGTTAGGGGTTAGAGTTAGGGGTTAAGGGTTAGGGGGTTAGGGTTAAGGGTTAAGGGTTAGGGTTAAGGGTTAAGGGTTAGGGTTAGGGTTAAAGGTTAGTGTTAGCTACCAGCCCACCTATGAGTAGCTAGCCAAACTACTGTATGGAGCGTGTCTGTCTGCCTGTCTGTCTGTCTGCGTGGAGCGTGTCTGTCTGCCTGTCTGTCTGCCTGTCTGTGTGGAGCGTGTTTGTCTGTCTGCCTGTCTGTCTGTCTGTCTGTGTGGAGTGTGTTTGTCTGTCTGTCTGTCTGTCTGTGTGGAGCGTGTTTGTCTGTCTGTCTGTCTGTCTGTCTGTCTGTCTGTCTGTCTGTCTGTCTGTGTGGAGCGTGTTTGTCTGTCTGTCTGTCTGTGTCGAGCGTGTTTGTCTGTCTGTCTGTCTGCGTGGAGCTTGTCTGTCTGTCTGTCTGTGTGGAGCGTGTCTGTCTGTCTGTCTGTCTGTCTGTCTGTCTGTGTGGAGCGTGTTTGTCTGTCTGTCTGTCTGTGTGGAGCGTGTTTGTCTGTCTGTCTGTGTGGAGCGTGTTTGTCTGTCTGTTTGTCTGTCTGCGTGGAGCGTGTTTGTCTGTCTGTCTGTCTGTGTGGAGCGTGTTTGTCTGTCTGTCTGTCTGTGTGGAGCGTGTTTGTCTGTCTGTCTGTCTGTGTGGAGCGTGTTTGTCTGTCTGTCTGTCTGTCTGTCTGTCTGTGTGGAGCGTGTTTGTCTGTCTGTCTGTCTGTCTGTCTGTCTGTCTGTCTGTCTGTGTGGAGCGTGTTTGTCTGTCTGTCTGTCTGTGTGGAGCGTGTTTGTCTGTCTGTCTGTGTGGAGCGTGTTTGTCTGTCTGTTTGTCTGTCTGCGTGGAGCGTGTTTGTCTGTCTGTCTGTCTGTGTGGAGCGTGTTTGTCTGTCTGTCTGTCTGTGTGGAGCGTGTTTGTCTGTCTGTCTGTGTGGAGCGTGTTTGTCTGTCTGTCTGTCTGTCTGTCTGTGTGGAGCGTGTTTGTCTGTCTGTTTGTCTGTCTGCGTGGAGCGTGTTTTTCTTTCACTCCATGTGTAGTCAGTTGATGTCATAACCATCTTGTGGGTTGACAGAAATACTTTCCCCAAAACCTTATCAGTTAAATGTTAACTATAAAGTAGTTTTACCTGGCAGAAGTATATCATGAGGACGTATATCACGAGGACGTATATCACGAGGATGTATATCACGAGGATGTATATCACGAGGATGTATATCACAAGGAAGTAGATCACGAGGAAGGAAATCACGAGGAAGTAGATCACGAGGAAGGAGATCACGAGGAAGTATATAATTTGTATCTATTATTTGTTATTTCCAAACTTTTCCATGAAATGAGCAGCAGCAGTACAGAACCATCACCAGACCGGCACATTAGATGGAAAATCCCTCACTGGCCAGATGCTCAATTAGAGGGCCAGATGCACAATTAGAGGGCCAGATGCACAATTAGAGGGCCAGATGCGCAATTAGAGGGCCAGATGCGCAATTAGAGGGCCAGATGCGCAATTAGAGGGCCAGATGCGCAATTAGAGGGCCAGATGCGCAATTAGAGGGCCAGATGCGCAATTAGAGGGCCAGATGCGCAATTAGAGGGCCAGATGCGCAATTAGAGGGCCAGATGAGCTATTAGAGGGCCAGATGAGCAATTAGAGGGCATTTTGTTGAACAACTGTAATTTTGAGAGTGAAAATCTAAAACATCTAAAACCAGGAAAAATAAAACTGAAAAAAAAAATGAATTTGGGAAAATATATATAACATATTTTATAGGGCCCTAACTCCTAACCCTACCCCTAACCTCTAACCTCTAACCCTAACCCCTAACCTCTAACCCTACCTCTAACCCCTAACCTCTAACCCTACCTCTAACCCCTAACCCTACCTCTAACCCCTAACCCTACCCCTAACCCTACCTCTAACCCTACCTCTAACCCCTAACCCTACCTCTAACCCCTAACCCTACCCCTAATATACATTATTTTACCAGAAAACATAGTGTACTACTTCCTCTCTAAGAACCAGGGAAGAGTTGACAACATAGTGCACTATTTCCTCTAGTACACTAAGGACCAGGGAAGAGTTGACAACATAGTGCCCTACTTCCTCTAGTACACTAAGGACCAGGGAAGAGTTGACAACATAATGCCCTACTTCCTCTCTAAGGACCAGGGAAGAGTTGACAACATAGTGCCCTACTTCCTCTCTAAGGACCAGGGAAGAGTTGACAACATAGTGTCCTACATCCTCTCTCAGGACCAGGGAAGAGTTGACAACATAGTGTCCTACTTCCTCTCTAAGGACCAGGGAAGAGTTGACAACATAGTGCCCTACTTCCTCTCTAAGGACCAGGGAAGAGTTGACAACATATTGTCCTACATCCTCTCTCAGGACCAGGGAAGAGTTGACAACATAGTGTCCTACTTCCTCTCTAAGGACCAGGGAAGAGTTGACAACATAGTGTCCTACATCCTCTCTCAGGACCAGGGAAGAGTTGACAACAGTGCCCTACTTGCTCTAGTACACTAAGGACCAGGGAAGAGTTGACAACATAGTGCCCTACTTCCTCTAGTACACTAAGGACCAGGGAAGAGTTGACAACATAGTGCCCTACTTCCTCTAGTACACTAAGGACCATGGAAGAGTTGACAACATAGTGTCCTACTTCCTCTCTAAGGACCAGGGAAGAGTTGACAACATAGTGCCCTACTTCCTCTCTAAGGACCAGGGAAGAGTTGACAACATAATGCCCTACTTCCTCTCTAAGGACCAGGGAAGAGTTGACAACAGTGTCCTACATCCTCTCTAAGGACCAGGGAAGAGTTGACAACATAGTGCCCTACTTCCTCTCTAAGGACCAGGGAAGAGTTGACAACATAGTGCCCTACTTCCTCTCTAAGGACCAGGGAAGAGTTGACAACATAGTGCCCTACTTCCTCTCTAAGGACCAGGGAAGAGTTGACAACATAGTGCCCTACTTCCTCTAGTACACTAAGGACCAGGGAAGAGTTGACAACATAGTGTCCTACTTCCTCTAGTACACTAAGGACCAGGGAAGAGTTGACAACATAGTGCCCTACTTCCTCTCTAAGGACCAGGGAAGAGTTGACAACATAGTGCCCTACTTCCTCTAGTACACTAAGGACCAGGGAAGAGTTGACAACATAGTGCCCTACTTCCTCTCTAAGGACCAGGGAAGAGTTGACAACATAGTGCCCTACTTCCTCTCTAAGGACCAGGGAAGAGTTGACAACATAGTGCCCTACTTCCTCTCTAAGGACCAGGGAAGAGTTGACAACATAGTGTCCTACTTCCTCTAGTACACTAAGGACCAGGGAAGAGTTGACAACATAGTGCCCTTCTTCCTCTAGTATACTAAGGACCAGGGAAGAGTTGACAACATAGTGCCCTACTTCCTCTCTAAGGACCAGGGAAGAGTTGACAACATAGTGCCCTACTTCCTCTCTAAGGACCAGGGAAGAGTTGACAACATAGTGCCCTACTTCCTCTCTAAGGACCAGGGAAGAGTTGACAACATAGTGCCCTACTTCCTCTCTAAGGACCAGGGAAGAGTTGACAACATAGTGCCCTACTTCCTCTCTAAGGACCAGGGAAGAGTTGACAACATAGTGCCCTACTTCCTCTCTAAGGACCAGGGAAGAGTTGACAACATAGTGCCCTACTTCCTCACTAAGGACCAGGGAAGAGTTGACAACATAGTGCCCTACTTCCTCTAGTATACTAAGGACCAGGGAAGAGTTGACAACATAGTGCCCTACTTCCTCTCTAAGGACCAGGGAAGAGTTGACAACATAGTGTCCTACTTCCTCTAGTACACTAAGGACCAGGGAAGAGTTGACAACATAGTGCCCTTCTTCCTCTAGTATACTAAGGACCAGGGAAGAGTTGACAACATAGTGCCCTACTTCCTCTCTAAGGACCAGGGAAGAGTTGACAACATAATGCCCTACTTCCTCTCTAAGGACCAGGGAAGAGTTGACAACAGTGTCCTACATCCTCTCTAAGGACCAGGGAAGAGTTGACAACATAGTGCCCTACTTCCTCTCTAAGGACCAGGGAAGAGTTGACAACATAGTGCCCTACTTCCTCTAGTACACTAAGGACCAGGGAAGAGTTGACAACATAGTGTCCTACTTCCTCTCTAAGGACCAGGGAAGAGTTGACAACATAGTGCCCTACTTCCTCTAGTACACTAAGGACCAGGGAAGAGTTGACAACATAGTGTCCTACTTCCTCTAGTACACTAAGGACCAGGGAAGAGTTGACAACATAGTGCCCTACTTCCTCTCTAAGGACCAGGGAAGAGTTGACAACATAGTGCCCTACTTCCTCTAGTACACTAAGGACCAGGGAAGAGTTGACAACATAGTGCCCTACTTCCTCTCTAAGGACCAGGGAAGAGTTGACAACATAGTGCCCTACTTCCTCTCTAAGGACCAGGGAAGAGTTGACAACATAGTGCCCTACTTCCTCTCTAAGGACCAGGGAAGAGTTGACAACATAGTGTCCTACTTCCTCTAGTACACTAAGGACCAGGGAAGAGTTGACAACATAGTGCCCTTCTTCCTCTAGTATACTAAGGACCAGGGAAGAGTTGACAACATAGTGCCCTACTTCCTCTCTAAGGACCAGGGAAGAGTTGACAACATAGTGCCCTACTTCCTCTCTAAGGACCAGGGAAGAGTTGACAACATAGTGCCCTACTTCCTCTCTAAGGACCAGGGAAGAGTTGACAACATAGTGCCCTTCTTCCTCTAGTATACTAAGGACCAGGGAAGAGTTGACAACATAGTGCCCTACTTCCTCTCTAAGGACCAGGGAAGAGTTGACAACATAGTGCCCTACTTCCTCTCTAAGGACCAGGGAAGAGTTGACAACATAGTGCCCTACTTCCTCTCTAAGGACCGGGGAAGAGTTGACAACATAGTGCCCTACTTCCTCTCTAAGGACCAGGGAAGAGTTGACAACATAGTGCCCTACTTCCTCTCTAAGGACCAGGGAAGAGTTGACAACATAGTGCCCTACTTCCTCTCTAAGGACCAGGGAAGAGTTGACAACATAGTGCCCTACTTCCTCACTAAGGACCAGGGAAGAGTTGACAACATAGTGCCCTACTTCCTCTAGTATACTAAGGACCAGGGAAGAGTTGACAACATAGTGCCCTACTTCCTCTCTAAGGACCAGGGAAGAGTTGACAACATAGTGTCCTACTTCCTCTAGTACACTAAGGACCAGGGAAGAGTTGACAACATAGTGCCCTTCTTCCTCTAGTATACTAAGGACCAGGGAAGAGTTGACAACATAGTGCCCTACTTCCTCTCTAAGGACCAGGGAAGAGTTGACAACATAATGCCCTACTTCCTCTCTAAGGACCAGGGAAGAGTTGACAACAGTGTCCTACATCCTCTCTAAGGACCAGGGAAGAGTTGACAACATAGTGCCCTACTTCCTCTCTAAGGACCAGGGAAGAGTTGACAACATAGTGCCCTACTTCCTCTAGTACACTAAGGACCAGGGAAGAGTTGACAACATAGTGTCCTACTTCCTCTAGTACACTAAGGACCAGGGAAGAGTTGACAACATAGTGCCCTACTTCCTCTCTAAGGACCAGGGAAGAGTTGACAACATAGTGCCCTACTTCCTCTAGTACACTAAGGACCAGGGAAGAGTTGACAACATAGTGCCCTACTTCCTCACTAAGGACCAGGGAAGAGTTGACAACATAGTGCCCTTCTTCCTCTAGTATACTAAGGACCAGGGAAGAGTTGACAACATAGTGCCCTACTTCCTCTCTAAGGACCAGGGAAGAGTTGACAACATAGTGCCCTACTTCCTCTCTAAGGACCAGGGAAGAGTTGACAACATAGTGCCCTACTTCCTCTCTAAGGACCAGGGAAGAGTTGACAACATAGTGTCCTACTTCCTCTAGTACACTAAGGACCAGGGAAGAGTTGACAACATAGTGCCCTTCTTCCTCTAGTATACTAAGGACCAGGGAAGAGTTGACAACATAGTGCCCTACTTCCTCTCTAAGGACCAGGGAAGAGTTGACAACATAGTGCCCTACTTCCTCTCTAAGGACCAGGGAAGAGTTGACAACATAGTGCCCTACTTCCTCTCTAAGGACCAGGGAAGAGTTGACAACATAGTGCCCTTCTTCCTCTAGTATACTAAGGACCAGGGAAGAGTTGACAACATAGTGCCCTACTTCCTCTCTAAGGACCAGGGAAGAGTTGACAACATAGTGCCCTACTTCCTCTCTAAGGACCAGGGAAGAGTTGACAACATAGTGCCCTACTTCCTCTCTAAGGACCGGGGAAGAGTTGACAACATAGTGCCCTACTTCCTCTCTAAGGACCAGGGAAGAGTTGACAACATAGTGCCCTACTTCCTCTCTAAGGACCAGGGAAGAGTTGACAACATAGTGCCCTACTTCCTCTCTAAGGACCAGGGAAGAGTTGACAACATAGTGCCCTACTTCCTCACTAAGGACCAGGGAAGAGTTGACAACATAGTGCCCTACTTCCTCTAGTATACTAAGGACCAGGGAAGAGTTGACAACATAGTGCCCTACTTCCTCTCTAAGGACCAGGGAAGAGTTGACAACATAGTGTCCTACTTCCTCTAGTACACTAAGGACCAGGGAAGAGTTGACAACATAGTGCCCTTCTTCCTCTAGTATACTAAGGACCAGGGAAGAGTTGACAACATAGTGCCCTACTTCCTCTCTAAGGACCAGGGAAGAGTTGACAACATAATGCCCTACTTCCTCTCTAAGGACCAGGGAAGAGTTGACAACAGTGTCCTACATCCTCTCTAAGGACCAGGGAAGAGTTGACAACATAGTGCCCTACTTCCTCTCTAAGGACCAGGGAAGAGTTGACAACATAGTGCCCTACTTCCTCTAGTACACTAAGGACCAGGGAACAGTTGACAACATAGTGTCCTACTTCCTCTAGTACACTAAGGACCAGGGAAGAGTTGACAACATAGTGCCCTACTTCCTCTCTAAGGACCAGGGAAGAGTTGACAACATAGTGCCCTACTTCCTCTAGTACACTAAGGACCAGGGAAGAGTTGACAACATAGTGCCCTACTTCCTCACTAAGGACCAGGGAAGAGTTGACAACATAGTGCCCTTCTTCCTCTAGTATACTAAGGACCAGGGAAGAGTTGACAACATAGTGCCCTACTTCCTCTCTAAGGACCAGGGAAGAGTTGACAACATAGTGCCCTACTTCCTCTCTAAGGACCAGGGAAGAGTTGACAACATAGTGCCCTACTTCCTCTCTAAGGACCAGGGAAGAGTTGACAACATAGTGTCCTACTTCCTCTAGTACACTAAGGACCAGGGAAGAGTTGACAACATAGTGCCCTTCTTCCTCTAGTATACTAAGGACCAGGGAAGAGTTGACAACATAGTGCCCTACTTCCTCTCTAAGGACCAGGGAAGAGTTGACAACATAGTGCCCTACTTCCTCTCTAAGGACCAGGGAAGAGTTGACAACATAGTGCCCTACTTCCTCTCTAAGGACCAGGGAAGAGTTGACAACATAGTGCCCTACTTCCTCTCTAAGGACCAGGGAAGAGTTGACAACATAGTGCCCTACTTCCTCTCTAAGGACCAGGGAAGAGTTGACAACATAGTGCCCTACTTCCTCTCTAAGGACCAGGGAAGAGTTGACAACATAGTGCCCTACTTCCTCACTAAGGACCAGGGAAGAGTTGACAACATAGTGCCCTACTTCCTCTCTAAGGACCAGGGAAGAGTTGACAACATAGTGCCCTACTTCCTCACTAAGGACCAGGGAAGAGTTGACAACATAGTGCCCTACTTCCTCTAGTATACTAAGGACCAGGGAAGAGTTGACAACACAGTGCCCTACTTCCTCTCTAAGGACCAGGGAAGAGTTGACAACATAGTGTCCTACTTCCTCTAGTACACTAAGGACCAGGGAAGAGTTGACAACATAGTGCCCTTCTTCCTCTAGTATACTAAGGACCAGGGAAGAGTTGACAACATAGTGCCCTACTTCCTCTCTAAGGACCAGGGAAGAGTTGACAACATAGTGCCCTACTTCCTCTCTAAGGACCAGGGAAGAGTTGACAACATAGTGCCCTACTTCCTCTCTAAGGACCAGGGAAGAGTTGACAACATAGTGCCCTACTTCCTCTCTAAGGACCAGGGAAGAGTTGACAACATAGTGCCCTACTTCCTCTCTAAGGACCAGGGAAGAGTTGACAACATAGTGTCCTACTTCCTCTCTAAGGACCAGGGAAGAGTTGACAACATATTGCCCTACTTCCTCTCTAAGGACCAGGGAAGAGTTGACAACATAGTGCCCTACTTCCTCACTAAGGACCAGGGAAGAGTTGACAACATAGTGCCCTACTTCCTCTAGTATACTAAGGACCAGGGAAGAGTTGACAACATAGTGCCCTACTTCCTCTCTAAGGACCAGGGAAGAGTTGACAACATAGTGTCCTACTTCCTCTAGTACACTAAGGACCAGGGAAGAGTTGACAACATAGTGTCCTACTTCCTCTAGTACACTAAGGACCAGGGAAGAGTTGACAACATAGTGCCCTACTTCCTCTCTAAGGACCAGGGAAGAGTTGACAACATAGTGCCCTACTTCCTCTAGTACACTAAGGACCAGGGAAGAGTTGACAACATAGTGTCCTACTTCCTCTCTAAGGACCAGGGAAGAGTTGACAACATAGTGCCCTACTTCCTCTCTAAGGACCAGGGAAGAGTTGACAACATAGTGTCCTACTTCCTCTCTAAGGACCAGGGAAGAGTTGACAACATAGTGCCCTACTTCCTCTCTAAGGACCAGGGAAGAGTTGACAACATAGTGCCCTACTTCCTCTCTAAGGACCAGGGAAGAGTTGACAACATAGTGCCCTACTTCCTCTCTAAGGACCAGGGAAGAGTTGACAACATAGTGCCCTACTTCCTCTCTAAGGACCAGGGAAGAGTTGACAACATAGTGTCCTACTTCCTCTCTAAGGTCCAGGGAAGAGTTGACAACATAGTGCCCTACTTCCTCTCTAAGGACCAGGGAAGAGTTGACAACATAGTGCCCTACTTCCTCTCTAAGGACCAGGGAAGAGTTGACAACATAGTGCCCTACTTCCTCTCTAAGGACCAGGGAAGAGTTGACAACATAGTGTCCTACTTCCTCTCTAAGGACCAGGGAAGAGTTGACAACATAGTGCCCTACTTCCTCTAGTATAGTAAGAACCAGGAGAAGAGTAGCAGAGAGAGGGGAAAATGATGAATGGGCCTATTTGAAAGCTAGAAAAAAACGAGTAGCTTGCCATGTTAATTTTTTTTTTAAAGTAGCTCTTATGCTATAAAAGATTGGAGACCCCTGCCATACATGATACCTGAGACGAATATACCAACATCTAAAACACAACATCACTATGAGCGAAGATGATGAGAGATATGGCCTAACCTGCTACCAAAACAACTGTCATTGGAGGTGAGGTTGCCGAAAGTGGAAGGGAGGGAGGTGAAAACGGTCATTTTATCTCAAGTTTAGCTGTTGAGGGTGCACACAATTGCATTTATTTAATCTTCCCAAAGTTGCTAGGAATATTGGTTTGCTACTGCTGGTATTAGCTATGCAGAAACTAATGATAACTGATTAATGTTGAAGTGCCAGAGACCTATAAAATCTTGCTAGCTACTGAGTGCCCCCCAACCAATGTTGATTCTGTCTGTTGGTTTCACTGCTCTGCTAACTCCGCCCACCTGCTTCTGGTTTTACTCTTTAGTCTCTAACCTCCTGTACCCCAAACCTGTCCTCTCTAACCATCCTCCTGTACCCCAACCCTGTCCTCTCTAACCATCCTCCTGTACCCCAACCCTGTCCTCTAACCATCCTCCTGTACTCCAACCCTGTCCTCTCTAACCATCCTCCTGTACCCCAACCCTGTCCTCTCTTAACCATCCTCCTGTACCCCAACCCTGTCCTCTAACCATCCTCCTGTACTCCAACCCTGTCCTCTCTAACCATCCTCCTGTTCCCCAACCCTGTCCTCTCTAACCATCCTCCTGTTATCCAACCCTGTCCTTTCTAACCATCCTCCTGTTCTACAATAGCCATCCTCCTGTACTCCAACTCTGTCCTCTCTAACCATCCTCCTGTTCCCCAACCCTGTCCTCTCTAACCATCCTCCTGTTATCCAACCCTGTCCTTTCTAACCATCCTCCTGTTCTACAATAGCCATCCTCCTGTACTCCAACTCTGTCCTCTCTAACCATCCTCCTGTTCCCCAGCCCTGTGTGACCTCAGTGGGCATCTCAGTACAGCCAGCACCGATGACGAACTCTTACTCCTGGCCTGTGACCAGCCCCAGCCTGGCCTCTCCTCCTCCATGCAGCCTCTGGCCCCTCTACAGACCACAGCAGCCTCTGGTGGTCCCTGGGTGTTTGGAGGTGTGCAGCCCAGCAGCCTCTCACATCTCTCTCTCTCCCTGGGAGCCTCACACATCTCTCTCTCCCTGGGAGCCTCACACATCTCTCTCTCCCTGGGAGCCTCACACATCTCTCTCTCTCCCTGGGAGCCTCACACATCTCTCTCTCTCCCTGGGAGCCTCACACATCTCTCTCTCCCTCGGAGCCTCACACATCTCTCTCTCCCTCGGAGCCTCACACATCTCTCTCTCCCTCGGAGCCTCACACATCTCTCTCTCTCCCTCGGAGCCTCACACATCTCTCTCTCCCTCGGAGCCTCACACATCTCTCTCTCTCCCTCGGAGCCTCACACATCTCTCTCTCTCCCTCGGAGCCTCACACATCTCTCTCTCTCCCTCGGAGCCTCACACATCTCTCTCTCTCCCTGGGAGCCTCACACATCTCTCTCTCCCTGTGAGCCTCACACATCCCTCTCTCCCTGGGAGCCTCACACACCTCTCTCTCTCCCTGGGAGCCTCACACATCTCTCTCTCTCCCTGGGAGCCTCACACATCTCTCTCTCTCCCTGGGAGCCTCAAACATCTCTCTCTCTCCCTGGGAGCCTCACACATCTCTCTCTCCCTGGGAGCCTCACACATCTCTCTCTCTCCCTGGGAGCCTCACACATCTCTCTCTCTCCCTGGGAGCCTCACACATCTCTCTCTCTCCCTGGGAGCCTCACACATCTCTCTCTCTCCATGGGAGCCTCACACATCTCTCTCTCCCTGGGAGCCTCACAGGGAGAGAGAGATGTTTTCTACTAGCTACATACCAGACCCTGATGTATATTATTCAGAGGTGTTTTCTACTGGCTACATACCAGACCCTGATGTATATTATTCAGAGGTGTTTTCTACTAGCTACATACCAGACCCTGATGTATATTATTCAGAGGTGTTTTCTACTGGCTACATACCAGACCCTGATGTATATTATTCAGAGGTGTTTTCTACTAGCTACATACCAGACCCTGATGTATATTATTCAAAGGTGTTTTCTACTGGCTACATACCAGACCCTGATGTACAGTGGGGCAAAAAACGATTTAGTCAGCCACCAATTGTGCAAGTTCTCCCACTTAAAAAGATGAGAGAGGCCTGTATTTTTCATCATAGGTACACTTCAACTATGACAGACAAAATGAGAAAAAAAATCCAGAAAATCACATTGTAGGATTTTTAATGAATTTATTTGCAAATGATGGTGGAAAATAAGTATTTGGTCACCTACAAACAAGTAAGATTTCTGGCTCTCACAGACCTGTAACTTCTTATTTAAGAGGCTCCTCTGTCCTCCACTCATTACCTGTATTAATGGCACCTGTTTGAACTTGTTATCAGTATAAAAGACACCTGTCCACAACCTCAAACAGTCACACTCCAAACTCCACTATGGCCAAGACCAAAGAGCTGTCAAAGGACACCAGAAACAAAATTGTAGACCTGCACAAGGCTGGGAAGACTGAATCTGCAATCGGTAAGCAGCTTGGTTTGAAGAAATCAACTGTGGGAGCAATTATTAGGAAATGGAAGACATACAAGACCACTGATAATCTCCCTCGATCTGGGGCTCCACGCAAGATCTCACCCCGTGGGGTCAAAATGATCACAAGAACGGTGAGCAAAAATCCCAGAACCACACGGGGGGACCTAGTGAATGACCTGCAGAGAGCTGGGACCAAAGTAACAAAGCCTACCATCAGTAACACACTAGGCCGCCAGGGACTCAAATCCTGCAGTGCCAGACGTGTCCCCCTGCTTAAGCCAGTACATGTCCAGGCCCGTCTGAAGTTTGCCAGAGAGCATTTGGATGATCCAGAAGAAGATTGGGAGAATGTCATATGGTCAGAGGAAACCAAAATATAACTTTTTGGTAAAAACTCAACTCGTCGTGTTTGGAAGACAAAGAATGCTGAGTTGCAGCCAAAGAACACCATACCTACTGTGAAGCATGGGGGTGGAAACATCATGCTTTGGGGCTGTTTTTCTGCAAAGGGACAAGGACGACTTATCCGTGTAAAGGAAAGAATGAATGGGGCCATGTATCGTGAGTGAAAACCTCCTTCCATCAGCAAGGGCATTGAAGATGAAACGTGGCTGGGTCTTTCAGCATGACAATGATCCCAAACACACCACCTGGGCAACGAAGGAGTGGCTTCGTAAGAAGCATTTCAATTGTTCTGGAGTGGCCTAGCCAGTCTCCAGATCTCCACCCTATAGAAAATCTTTGGAGGGAGTTGAAAGTCCGTGTTGCCCAGCAACAGCCCCAAAACATCACTCCTCTAGAGGAGATCTGCATGGAGGAATGGGCCAAAATACCAGCAACAGTGTGTGAAAACCTTGTGAAGACTTACAGAAAACGTTTGACCTCTGTCATTGCCAACAAAGGGTATATAACAAAGTATTGAGAAACTTTTGTTATTGACCAAATACTTATTTTCCACCGTAATTTGCAAATAAATTCATAAAAAATCCTACAGTATGATTTTCTGGATTTTTTTCTTCTCATTTTGTCTGTCATAGTTGAAGTGTACCTATGATGAAACTTACAGGGCTCTCATCTTTTTAAGTGGGAGAACTTGCACAATTGGTGGCTGACTAAATACTTTTTTGCCCCACTGTACTAATGATGTCAGTAATGTAAGATATGTAAACATTATTAAAGTGGCATAGTTTAAAGAGACTGGTGATCCATTTATTAAATTGGCCAGTGATTGGGTCTCAATGTAGGAAGCAGCCTCTCTGAGTTAGTGATAGCTGTTTAGCAGTCAGATGGCCTTGAGATAGAAGCTGTTTTTCAATCTCTCGGTCCCAGCTTTGATGCACCTGTACTGACCTCACCTTCTGGATGGTAGCGGGGTGAACAGGCCGTGGCTCGGGTGGTTGTTGTCCTTGATAATCTTCTTGGCCTTCCTGGCACATCGGGTGCTGTAGGTGTCATGGAAGGCAGGTAGTTTGCCCCCGGTGATGAGGTTGAGGGTGGTGCAGTTGCCATACCAGGCTGTGATACAGCCCGACAGGATGCTCTCGATTGTGCATCTGTAAAAGTTTGTCAGGGTTTTGGGTGACAAGACAAATTTCTTCGGCCTCCTGAGGTTGAAGAGGTGCTGTTGTGCCTTCTTCACCACACTGTCTGTGTGGGTGGACCGTTTCAGTTTGTCCGTGATGTGTACGCCGAGGGACTTAACTTTCTACCTTCTCCACTGCTGTCCCTTCAATGTGGGTAGGGGGGATTGCTCTGCTGTTTCCTGAAGTCCACAGTCATCTCCTTTGTTGTTGTTTGTTTGTTTACGTTGAGTGAGAGGTTGTTTTCCTGACACCACACTCCGAGTGCCCTCACATCCTCCCTGTAGGCTGTCTCGTCGTTGTTGGTAATCAAGCCCACTAATGTTGTGTCATCTGCAAACTTGATGATTGAGTTGGAGGCGTGCGTGGCCACGCAGTCGTGGGTGAACAGGGAGTACAGGAGGGGGCTGAGCACGCACCCTTGTGGGGCCCCAGTGTTGAGGGTCAGCAAAGTGGAGATGTTGTTTCCTACCTTCACCATCTGGGGCGGCCCGTCAGAAAGTCCAGGACCCAATTGCACAGGGCGGGGTTGAGACCCAGGGCCTCCAGCTTGATGATGAGCTTGGAGGGTACTATGGTGTTGAATGCTGAGCTGTAATCAATGAACAGCATTCTTACATACAGTTGAAGTCGGAAGTTTACATCCATTTAGGTTGGAGTCATTAAAACATTAAAATCACTCCACAAATGTCTTAACAAACTATAGTTTGGGCAAGTCGGTTAGGACATCTAATTTGTGCATGACACAAGTAATTTTTCCAGCAATATTTATAGACAGATTATTTCACTTATAATTCACTGTATCACAATCCCAGTGGGTCAGAAATTGACATAGACTAAGTTGACTGTGCCTTTAAACAGCTTGGAAAATTCCAGAAAATGATGTCATGGATTTAGAAGCTTCTGATAGGCTAATTGACATCATTTGATTCAATTAGAGGTGTACCTGTGGATGTATTTCAAGGCCTACCTTCAAACTCAGTGCCTCTTTGCTTGACATCATGGGAAAATCAAAAGAAATCAGCCAAGACCTCAGACAAAGAATTGTAGACCTCCACAAGTCTGGTTCATCCTTGGGAGCAATTTCCAAACGCCTGAAGGTACCACATTCATCTATACAAACAATAGTACTCAAGTATAAACACCATGAGACCACGCAGCCGTCATACCGCTCAGGAAGGAGACGCATTCTGTCTCCTAGAGAGGAACGTACTTTGGTGTGAAAAGTGCAAATAAATCCCAGAACAACAGCAAAGGACCTTGCAAAGATGCTGGAGGAAACGGGTACGAAAGTATCTATATCCACAGTAAAACAAGTCCTATATCGACATAACCTGAAAGGCAGCTCAGCAAGGAAGAAGCCACTGCTCCAAAACCACCCCAAAAAATCCAGACTACAGTTTGCAATTGCACATGGGGAGAAAGATTGTACTTTTTGGAGAAATGTCCTCTGGTCTGATGAAACAAAAATAGAACTGTTTGGCCATAATGACCATTGTTATGTTTAGGGGGAAAAGGGGGAAGCTTGCAAGCCGAAGAACACCATCCCAATCGTGAAGCATGGGGGTGGCAGCATCATGTTGTGGGAGTGCTTTGCTGCAGCAGGGACTGGTGCACTTCACAAAATAGATGGCATAATGAGGAATGAAAAGTATGTGGAAATATTGAAGCAACATCTCAAGACATCAGTCAGGAAGTTAAAGCTTGGTTGCAAATGGACAATGACCTCAAGCATACTTCCAAAGTTGTGGCAAAATGGCTTAAGGACAACAAAGTCAAGGTATTGGAGTGGCCATCACAAAGCCCTGACTTCAATCCTATAGAAACTTTGTGGGCAGAACTGAAAAAGTGTGTGCGAGCAAGGAGGCCTACCAACCTGACTCAGCTCTGTCAGGAGGAATGGGCCAAAATTCACCCAACTTATTGTGGGAAGCATGTGGAAGGCTACCCAAAATGTTTGACCCAAGTTAAACAATTGAAAGGCAATGCTACCAAATATGAATTAAGTGTATGTAAACTTCTGACCCACTGGGAATATGATGAAAGAAATAAAAGCTGAAATATATCATTCTCTCTACTATTATTCTGACATTTCACATTATTAAAATAAAGTGGTGATCCTAACTGACATAAGACAGGGAATTTATACTCGGATTAAATGTCAGGAATTGTGTATTTGGCTAAAATGTAAGTAAACTTCCGACTTCAACTGTAGGTATTCCTCTTGTCCAGATGGGACAGAGCAGTGCGATGGTGATTACATCGTCTGTGGACCTGTTGGGGCGTTATTCAAACTGAAGTGGGTCTAGGGTGACAGGTAAGGTAGAGGTGATATGATCCTTAACTAGTCTTTCAAAGCACTTCATGATGACAGTATTGAGTGCTACGGGGTGATAGTCGGGGCCAGCAGCCTTGCGAGGGTTAACACGTTTAAATGTTTTACTCACGTTGGCCACGGAGAAGGAGGGGGGCGGGGCGCAGTCCTTGTTAGCGGGCCACGAGGTTGTATTGTATTATCCTCATAGCGGGCAAAGAAGGTGGTTAGTTTGTCTGGAAGCATGACATCGTTGTACGTGACGTGGCTGGTTATCTTTTTGTGGTCCGTGATTTCCTGTAGACCCTGCCACATACGTCCCGTGTCTCTTACCTGTCCTGTCCTGCCCTCCCCGTTCTCCTATCAAACCTGTGTTACTGGGGGTCTGAGCTGCTCTTACCTCTCCTGTCCTGTCCTCCCCCTGGATGACTCCTCTCTCTTTCAGGTGCATGTGTGGTGTTTTTCTGATCTCATTCTTCCAGTTGTCTTCTGACTCATTTGATTTCAACTGATTTCCCCTCTCTCTCTCACTTTCTCTCTCTCAGGGTTCTCTCTCAGGTGTCTCTCAGGTCCTGAGCTGACTTTGTCATCTGTGAATGGTGTTTAAGACCAGCCTGTTTTTCAATTGACATGAGTCAGTAACAGTTAATAGTTCCTGATGACCTGGCTACATGCAGTTTCTAACGCTTTGTCTGTCTCTCTGTGCTGTGTGTTCTAGGTGGGGACCTCTCTGGAAGCTCTCTACTGCAGCAGGGTCCCAGGGTGGGGGACAAGGAGGAGGAGGACAGAGAGACTGGGGACATGGCCTTTCTGAAGGACCTCCTGAGCCCTGGACCAATGGACGCAGACGAGTTCAGTCGAGAGTGGCAAGGCACCTTTGGCTGCTTGGAGTTCTCTGACCCTGTCCCCCCCACCCCCACCCTAGTCCCTCCTCCACCTACTGGAGCGGCCTGCCCCCCCTCTCAGTCCCCCAGTCCCACCGGCTTCCTGCCCTCCCAGCTGCTGGACCACAGTCTGAGTTCTACAGGTCAGTCAGTCAGCACCATCTCCTGGTCTGACCTCTAGTGGCTAGATGATCTTACTGCATGTCTGACCTCTAGTGGCTAGATGATCTTACTGCATGTCTGACCTCTAGTGGCTAGATGACCTTACTGCATTTCTGACCTCTAGTGGCTAGATGACCTTACTGCATGTCTGACCTCTAGTGGCTAGATGATCTTACTGCATGTCTGACCTCTAGTGGCTAGATGACCCTACTGCATGTCTGACCTCTAGTGCCTGAATCACCTTACTGCATGTCTGACCTCTAGTGGCTATACGATCTTACTGCATTTCTGACCTCTAGTGGCTCGATGATCTTACTGCATTTCTGACCTCCAGTGGCTAGATGACCTTATTGCATTTCTGACCTCTTGTGGCTAGATGACCCTACTGCATGTCTGACCTCTAGTGCCTGAATCACCAGAGAGGGAAACGAGGCGGTCTTCTGGTCAGACTCCGGAGACGGGCACACCGTGCACCACTCCCTAGCATTCTTCTTGCCAATGTCCAGTCTCTTGACAACAAGGTTGATGAAATCCGAGCAAGGGTAGCATTCCAGAGGGACATCAGAGACTGTAACGTTCTCTGCTTCACGGAAACATGGCTCACCGGAGAGACGCTATCCGAAGCGGTGCAGCCAACGGGTTTCTCCACGAATTGCGCCGACAGAAACAAACATCTTTCTGGTAAGAAGAGGGGCGGGGGCGTATGCCTTATGGCCAACGTGACATGGTGTGATGAAAGAAACATACAGGAACTCAAATCCTTCTGTTCACCTGATTTAGAATTCCTCACAATCAAATGTAGACCGCATTATCTATCAAGAGAATTCTCTTCGATTATAATCACAGCCGTATATATCCCCCCCCAAGCAGACACATCGATGGCTCTGAACGAACTTTATTTAACTCTCTGCAAACTGGAAACGATTTATCCGGAGGCTGCATTCATTGTAGCTGGGGATTTTAACAAGGCTAATCTGAAAACAAGACTCCCTAAATTTGATCAGCATATCGATTGCGCAACCAGGGGTGGAAAGACCTTGGATCATTGTTACTCTAACTTCCGCGACGCATATAAGGCCCTGCCCCGCCCCCCTTTCGGAAAAGCTGACCACGACTCCATTTAGTTGATCCCTGCCTACAGACAGAAACTAAAACAAGAGGCTCCCACGCTGAGGTCTGTCCAACGCTGGTCCGACCAAGCTGACTCCACACTCCAAGACTGCTTCCATCACGTGGACTGCGAGATGTTTCGTATTGCGTCAGATAACAACATTGACGAATACGCTGATTCGGTGGGCGAGTTCATTAGAACGTGCGTTGAAGATGTCGTTCCCATAGCAACAATTAAAACATTCCCTAACCAGAAACCGTGGATTGATGGCAGCATTCGTGTGAAACTGAAAGCGCGAACCACTGCTTTTAATCAGGGCAAGGTGTCTGGTAACATGACCGAATATAAACAGTGCAGCTATTCCCTCCGCAAGGCTATCAAACAAGCTAAGTGCCAGTACAGAGACAAAGTAGAATCTCAATTCAACGGCTCAGACACAGAGGCATGTGGCAGGGTCTACAGTCAATCACGGACTACAGGAAGAAATCCAGCCCAGTCACGGACCAGGATGTCTTGCTCCCAGGCAGACTAAATAACTTTTTTGCCCGCTTTGAGGACAATACAGTGCCACTGACACGGCCTGCAATGAAAACATGCGGTCTCTCCTTCACTGCAGCCGAGGTGAGTAAGACATTTAAACGTGTTAACCCTCGCAAGGCTGCAGGCCCAGACGGCATCCCCAGCCGCGCCCTCAGAGCATGCGCAGACCAGCTGGCCGGTGTGTTTACGGACATATTCAATCAATCCCTATACCAGTCTGCAGTTCCCACGTGCTTCAAGAGGGCCACCATTGTTCCTGTTCCCAAGAAAGCTAAGGTAACTGAGCTAAACGACTACCGCCCCGTAGCACTCACATCCGTCATCATGAAGTGCTTTGAGAGACTAGTCAAGGACCATATCACCTCCACCCTACCTGACACCCTAGACCCACTCCAATTTGCTTACCGCCCAAATAGGTCCACAGACGATGCAATCTCAACCACACTGCACACTGCCCTAACCCATCTGGACAAGAGGAATACCTATGTGAGAATGCTGTTCATCGACTACAGCTCAGCATTCAACACCATAGTACCCTCCAAGCTCGTCATCAAGCTCGAGACCCTGGGTCTCGACCCTGCCCTGTGCAACTGGGTACTGGACTTCCTGACGGGCCGCCCCCAGGTGGTGAGGGTAGGCAACAACATCTCCTCCCCGCTGATCCTCAACACTGGGGCCCCACAATGGTGCGTTCTGAGCCCTCTCCTGTACTCCCTGTTCACCCACGACTGCGTGGCCACGCACGCCTCCAACTCAATCATCAAGTTTGCAGACGACACAACAGTGGTAGGCTTGATTACCAACAACGACGAGACGGCCTACAGGGAGGAGGTGAGGGCCCTCGGAGTGTGGTGTCAGGAAAATAACCTCACACTCAACGTCAACAAAACTAAGGAGATGATTGTGGACTTCAGGAAACAGCAGAGGGAACACCCCCCTATCCACATCGATGGAACAGTAGTGGAGAGGGTAGCAAGTTTTAAGTTCCTCGACATACACATCACAGACAAACTGAATTGGTCCACTCACACAGACAGCATCGTGAAGAAGGCGCAGCAGCGCCTCTGCAAACTCTGGAGGCTGAAGAAATTCGGCTTGTCACCAAAAGCACTCACAAACTTCTACAGATGCACAATCGAGAGCATCCTGGCGGGCTGTATCACCGCCTGGTATGGCAACTGCACCGCCCTCAACCGTAAGGCTCTCCAGAGGGTAGTGAGGTCTGCACAACGCATAACCGGGGGCAAACTACCTGCCCTCCAGGACACCTACACCACCCGATGCTACAGGAAGGCCATGAAGATCATCAAGGACATCAACCACCCGAGCCACTGCCTGTTCACCCCGCTGTCATCCAGAAGGCGAGCTCAGTACAGGTGCATCAAAGCTGGGACCGAGAGACTGAAAAACAGCTTCTATCTCAAGGCCATCAGACTGTTAAACAGCCACCACTAACATTGAGTGGCTGCTGCCAACACACTGGCAATGACACTGACTCAACTCCAGCCACTTTAATAATGGGAATTGATGGGAAATGATGTAAATATATCACTAGCCACTTTAAACAATGCTACCTTATATAATGTTACTTACCCTACATTATTCATCTCATATGCATACGTATATACTGTACTCTATATCATCGACTGCATCCTTATGTAATACATGTATCACTAGCCACTTTAACTATGCCACTTTGTTTACATACTCATCTCATATGTTATACTGTACTCGATATCATCTACTGTATCTTGCCTATGCTGCTCTGTACCATCACTCATTCATATATCCTTATGTACATATTCTTTATCCCCTTACACTGTGTATAAGACAGTAGTTTTTTGGAATTGTTAGTTAGATTACTTGTTCGTTATTACTACATTGTCGGAACTAGAAGCACAAGCATTTCGCTACACTCGCATTAACATCTGCTAACCATGTGTATGTGACAAATAAATAAAATTTGATTTGATTTGATTTATGATTTGATTTGCATATCTGACCTCGAGTGGCTGAATCACCTTACTGCATGTCTGACCTCTAGTGGCTAGATGACCTAGTAGCATCTAGAAACTGATAGTTTGTATCCAGTTCTACTATCATCTAGAAACTGATAGTTTGTATCCAGTTCTAGTTTCATCTAGAAACTGATAGTTTTGTCTCCAGTTCTAGAAACTGATAGTTTGTCTCCAGTTCTAGTAGCATCTAGAAACTGATAGTTTGTCTCCAGTTCTACTATCATCTAGAAACTGATAGTTTTGTCTCCAGTTCTAGAAACTGATAGTTTGTCTCCAGTTCTAGAAACTGATAGTTTGTCTCCAGTTCTAGAAACTGATAGTTTGTCTCCAGTTCTAGAAACTGATAGTTTTGTCTCCAGTTCTAGAAACTGATAGTTTGTCTCCAGTTCTAGTAGCGTCTAGAAACTGATAGTTTGTCTCCAGTTCTAGTATAATCTAGAAACGGATAGTTTGTCTCCAGTTCTAGTAGCATCTAGAAACTGATAGTTTTGTCTCCAGTTCTAGAAACGGATAGTTTGTATCCAGTTCTAGTTCCATCTAGAAACTGATAGTTTTGTCTCCAGTTCTAGAAATGGATAGTTTGTCTCCAGTTCTAGAAACTGATAGTTTGTCTCCAGTTCTAGAAACTGATAGTTTGTCTCCAGTTCTAGAAACTGATAGTTTGTCTCCAGTTCTAGAAACTGATAGTTTGTCTCCAGTTCTAGAAACTGATAGTTTGTCTCCAGTTCTAGTAGCATCTAGAAACTGATAGTTTTGTCTCCAGTTCTAGAAACTGATAGTTTGTCTCCAGTTCTAGTAGCATCTAGAAACTGATAGTTTGTCTCCAGTTCTAGAAACTGATAGTTTGTCTCCAGTTCTAGAAACTGATAGTTTGTCTCCAGTTCTAGTATAATCTAGAAACGGATAGTTTGTCTCCAGTTCTAGTAGCATCTAGAAACTGATAGTTTTGTCTCCAGTTCTAGAAACGGATAGTTTGTATCCAGTTCTAGTTCCATCTAGAAACTGATAGTTTTGTCTCCAGTTCTAGAAATTGATAGTTTGTCTCCAGTTCTAGAATCTGATAGTTTGTCTCCAGTTCTAGAAACTGATAGTTTGTCTCCAGTTCTAGTAGCATCTAGAAACGGATAGTTTGTCTCCAGTTCTAGAAACTGATAGTTTGTCTCCAGTTCTAGAAACGGATAGTTTGTCTCCAGTTCTAGAAACTGATAGTTTGTCTCCAGTTCTAGAAACTGATAGTTTGTCTCCAGTTCTAGAAACTGATAGTTTGTATCCAGTTCTAGTATCATCTAGAAACTGATAGTTTGTCTCCAGTTCTAGTAGCATCTAGAAACTGATAGTTTTGTCTCCAGTTCTAGAAACTGATAGTTTGTCTCCAGTTCTAGAAACTGATAGTTTGTATCCAGTTCTAGTATCATCTAGAAACTGATAGTTTGTCTCCAGTTCTAGAAACTGATAGTTTGTATCCAGTTCTAGTATCATCTAGAAACTGATTCTAGTACATTCTTATGTAACTATTCCCCAGGTCGTTGCTGCAAATGAGAACATGTTCTCAGTCAACTTACCTGGTAAAATAACGGATAAATAAAAAAATAAAAAAATCCGCTTGTTGTCTTCTTTCTTCTCTTCTTTCCTGGAAGAATGATGACATCACATTCCCTTGTTTCCTCTCCCTCCTTTCTATCCTCTTCTGTCCTTCTTTCTCTCAGGCTGGGCGACGCCTCCCATGTTCCAGGCTCTGCCCCTACAGTCCCCAGTGTCGGGCCAGGTCCAGTCAGATAAGGGTGGCCCAAAGTCAACAGCCAATGGTGAGAGGGTGTGGTTTGTGAGGCTTGATGTCGTTGGCTCAGCAGTGTTGGGTTTAGTTTTAGCTTTCAAATGTGCCTTACAGTACCAATTCAGTACCTGTGTGTGTGTGTGTGTGTGTGTTTGTCTAGTTCCTAAAGCTGCGTCGCGGGACATGTCTGCATGGTTCAACCTGTTTGCTGATCTGGACCCCCTCTCTAACCCTGACACCATCGGACGCTCTGATGATGAGATCCTCAATGCCTGAGGGGGGTGTGTGTAGTTACTGTATACTTTGTAATGTTTGTAATATTCTATATTGATGATTGAGGAGGATTTGACTGAGATTCATCTTCTATACAGGATATGTACTGTAAGTGGGGTGGGCTTAACCTTAGAGATATAATATAGAACCTAACACCTGATTGGTTGGCCCAACAACCTATCACCAGACCGGGCTCTACCAGTGACATGGTCTATAGTACTAATTATAAAGCGGGTAGTTTGGGTCCTGAATTCTGATTGGCTGAAACAGCATTCCAGTGTTGTGTATATCAGACAATATACCACAACTCATAGTTTCCTGTTCCGTTTATGTTGGTGAGCAGTTTAGAATAGCAATACTGGGTTGGTGGTATATGGCCAGTATAGCACTGCTAAGGGCTGTATCCTGGACCTCTGCTTCGCGTCGTGCCAACAGCCCTTATGCGGGGTATATTGGCCATATATCATTAAACACTTGGACCCAGAGACCCAGAACATGGACACAGAGACCCAGAACATGGACCCAGAGACACAGAGACCCAGAACATGGACCCAGAGACACAGAGACCCAGAACATGGACCCAGAGACCCAGAACATGGACCTAGAGAACCAGAACATGGACCCAGAGAACCAGAACATGGACACATGGACCCAGAACTAAATCGTGCAGATGTGAGTTAACTGAGATGATGTCTAAGATGGTCTAATCATGTAAACTGCAGCATCTGGTTCTTGTCTCCACTACAAGAACTGGATTTGATACATCTCCCCATCTCCCCGTACAGCCCTTTTAGCAGGTAGGATTTATACTGTACTGTAGTCACATAGATCACCTAGGAAACAGCTTGTTCTTCCTCACTGAAGCTCATATCACTGATTCTGTTTTCATGATACAGGAACTCTAGAAGCTTTTCTCTGGAATGCGTTTGATGATTGTTTATCTTCTGAATCCCCATGAGCGAAAGCAGAAGCAGATAGCTCTGATCTTTTCATGAGAAGAATGGGAATATTGTGCAGACGTAAGTCTCACGATGCAGTTTTTATTACTTTACAGGGCATTCAGAAAGTATTCAGCCTTCACTTTAATCCACATTTTGTTAAATTATAGCCTTATTCTAAAATGGATTAAATCGTTTTTTCCCCCTCATTAATCTACACACAATACCATTTATAATGACAAAGCAAAATAGCTTTTTAGAAATGTTTGCAAATGTATTACAAAAACCCCCAGGAAATATCACACATTCATAAGTATTCAGACCCTTTAGTCAGTAATTTGAAGAAGCACCTTTGGTAGTGATTACAGCCTTGAGTTGTCTTGGGTATGATGCTACAAACTTGGTACACCTGTATTTGGGGAGTTTCTCCCATTCTTCTCTGCAGATCCTTTCAATCTCTGTCAGGTTGGATGGGGAGGCCTCTCCAGAGATGTTCGATCAGGTTCAAGTCCGGGCTCTTGCTGGACAACTCCTGCGTTGTCTTGGCTGCGTTTTTAGGGTTGTTGTCCTGTTGGAAGGTGAAACTTCGCCCCAGTCTGAGGTCCTAAGCGCTCTGGAACAGGTTTTCATCAAGGATCTCATTGTACGTTGCTCCGTTCATCTTTCTCTCGATCCTGACTAGTCTCCCAGTCTCTGCCACTGAAAAACATCCCCACAGCATGATGCTGCCACCACCATGCTTCACTGTAGGGATGGTATTGGCCAGGTGATGAGCAGGGCCAGGTTTCCTCTAGACGTGACGCTTGGCATTCTGGCCAAAGAGTTCAATCTTGGTTTCATCAGACCAGACAATCTTGTTTCTCATGGTCTGAGGGTCCTTTAGGTGCCTTTTGGCAAACTCCAAGCGGACTGTCATGTGCCTTTTACTGAGGAGTGGCTTCCGTCTGGACACTTTACCATAAAGGCCTGATTGGTGGAGTGCTGCAGAGATGGTTGTCATTCTGGAAGGTTCTCCCATCTCCACAGAGGAACTCGAGCTCTGTCAGCTTGACCATCGGGTTCTTGGTCACCACCCTGACCAAGACCCTCCTTCTCCAATTACTCAGTTTGGCCGGGGCGAGACTCATAGCAAACGGTCTGAATACTTATATAAATAAGGTATTTCTGTTTCTTATTTTTAATGAATGTGAGAACATTTAGAAAATCTGTTTCCGCTTTGTCATTACGGGGTATTGTGTAGATTGATAAGGAAAAAATGAATTTAAACTATTTTAGAATAAGGCTGTAACGTAACAAAATGTGGAAAAAGTCAAGGGGTCTGAATACTTTCCAAATAAGCATACATACAGACAAGAATGTATATCAATCACAAATGCTTTATTTTATTCAACTATGCCTTTTATTTCACTTAAAGGATGTGTAACGTCATAGGATGAATGCAACGGAATGTCACAGGATGAAATGGTTATCAACAGACATGTTGAAGAAACTTTATTAAACTGTTATTTGAGATGTTTTTCCATTTGTGCGTTTCTTTAAAAGTATTTATTTGTCATCAAGTTGAGTATTTCATTACCAACTCACCTCCCATCCTTTCCAGTCTACCCTGTCATCAAGTTGAGTATTTCATTACCAACTCACCTCCCATCCTTTCCAGTCTACCCTGTCATCAAGTTGAGTATTTCATTACCAACTCACCTCCCATCCTTTCCAGTCTACCCTGTCATCAAGTTGAGTATTTCATTACCAACTCACCTCCCATCCTTTCCAGTCTACCCTGTCATCAAGTTGAGTATTTCATTACCAACTCACCTCCCATCCTTTCCAGTCTACCCTGTCATCAAGTTGAGTATTTCATTACCAACTCACCTCCCATCCTTTCCAGTCTACCCTGTCATCAAGTTGAGTATTTCATTACCAACTCACCTCCCATCCTTTCCAGTCTACCCTGTCATCAAGTTGAGTATTTCATTACCAACTCACCTCCCATCCTTTCCAGTCTACCCTGTCATCAAGTTGAGTATTTCATTACCAACTCACCTCCCATCCTTTCCAGTCTACCCTGTCATCAAGTTGAGTATTTCATTACCAACTCACCTCCCATCCTTTCCAGTCTACCCTGTCATCAAGTTGAGTATTTCATTACCAACTCACCTCCCATCCTTTCCAGTCTACCCTGTCATCAAGTTGAGTATTTCATTACCAACTCACCTCCCATCCTTTCCAGTCTACCCTGTCATCAAGTTGAGTATTTCATTACCAACTCACCTCCCATCCTTTCCAGTCTACCCTGTCATCAAGTTGAGTATTTCATTACCAACTCACCTCCCATCCTTTCCAGTCTACCCTGTCATCAAGTTGAGTATTTCATTACCAACTCACCTCCCATCCTTTCCAGTCTACCCTGTCATCAAGTTGAGTATTTCATTACCAACTCACCTCCCATCCTTTCCAGTCTACCCTGTCATCAAGTTGAGTATTTCATTACCAACTCACCTCCCATCCTTTCCAGTCTACCCTGTCATCAAGTTGAGTATTTCATTACCAACTCACCTCCCATCCTTTCCAGTCTACCCTGTCATCAAGTTGAGTATTTCATTACCAACTCACCTCCCATCCTTTCCAGTCTACCCTGTCATCAAGTTGAGTATTTCATTACCAACTCACCTCCCATCCTTTCCAGTCTACCCTGTCATCAAGTTGAGTATTTCATTACCAACTCACCTCCCATCCTTTCCAGTCTACCCTGTCATCAAGTTGAGTATTTCATTACCAACTCACCTCCCATCCTTTCCAGTCTACCCTGTCATCAAGTTGAGTATTTCATTACCAACTCACCTCCCATCCTTTCCAGTCTACCCTGTCATCAAGTTGAGTATTTCATTACCAACTCACCTCCCATCCTTTCCAGTCTACCCTGTCATCAAGTTGAGTATTTCATTACCAACTCACCTCCCATCCTTTCCAGTCTACCCTGTCATCAAGTTGAGTATTTCATTACCAACTCACCTCCCATCCTTTCCAGTCTACCCTGTCATCAAGTTGAGTATTTCATTACCAACTCACCTCCCATCCTTTCCAGTCTACCCTGTCATCAAGTTGAGTATTTCATTACCAACTCACCTCCCATCCTTTCCAGTCTACCCTGTCATCAAGTTGAGTATTTCATTACCAACTCACCTCCCATCCTTTCCAGTCTACCCTGTCATCAAGTTGAATATTTCATTACCAACTCACCTCCCATCCTTTCCAGTCTACCCTGTCATCAAGTTGAGTATTTCATTACCAACTCACCTCCCATCCTTTCCAGTCTACCCTGTCATCAAGTTGAGTATTTCATTACCAACTCACCTCCCATCCTTTCCAGTCTACCCTGTCATCAAGTTGAGTATTTCATTACCAACTCACCTCCCATCCTTTCCAGTCTACCCTGTCATCAAGTTGAGTATTTCATTACCAACTCACCTCCCATCCTTTCCAGTCTACCCTGTCATCAAGTTGAGTATTTCATTACCAACTCACCTCCCATCCTTTCCAGTCTACCCTGTCATCAAGTTGAGTATTTCATTACCAACTCACCTCCCATCCTTTCCAGTCTACCCTGGTGGACATCTCTGCCAATACATTTGAAGGTCGATTTTGGGCAAAAGCGCAAAAATGTCTTTAAACGGTAAAACTGATCAATGCACCATCATACCAGGTCATTTATTGCTTTTAACGAAATGGCAAAATAAGATATTTGGCTACAGAAGTGCCATTTCTTTCTGATCTCCAAAAACAAATCCTGTGAAATGATGTCAACACATACTGGAGGAGTTACAGACTAGATACAGTGGCTAGCTTAGCTAACAAACTGGCTACAGTGGCTAGCTTAGCTAATGAACTAGCTGCAGTTAAAGTCGAAGTTTACATACACTTAGGTTGGAATCATTAAAACTCGTTTTTCAACCACTCCACAAATGTCTTGTTAACAAACCAGAGTTTTGGCAAGTCAGTTAGGACATCTACTTTGTGCATGACAGAAGTCATTTTTCCAACAATTGTTTACAGACAGTTTCTATCACTTATTCACTGTATCACAATTCCAGTGGGTCTGAAGTTTATATACACTAAGTTGACTGTGCCTTTAAAAAGCTTGGAAACTCCAGAAAATTATGTCATGGATTTAGAAGCTTCTGATAGGCTAATTGACATAATTTGAGTCAATTTGAAGTGTACCTGTGGATGTATTTCAAGGCCTACCTTCAAACTCAGTGCCTCTGCTTGACATCATGGGAAAATCAAAAGGAATCAGCCAAGACCTCAGACAAAGAATTGTAGACCTCCACAAGTCTGGTTCATCCTTGGGAGCAATTTCCAAATGCCTGAAGGTACCATGTTCATCTATACAAACAATAGTACACAAGTATAAACACCATGAGACCACGCAGCCATCATACCGCTCAGGAAGGAGACACGTTCTGTCTCCTAGAGATGAGGGTACCTTGGTGCGAAAAGTGCAAATCAATCCCAGAACAACAGCAAAGGACCTTGTGAAGATGCTGGAGGAAACAGTTACAAAAGTATCTATATCCACAGTAAAACGAGTCCTATATCGACATAACCTGAAAGGCCGCTCAGCAATGAAGAAGCCACTGCACATGGGGACAAAGATCGTACTTTTTGGAGAAATGTCCTATGGTCTGATGAAACAAAAATAGAACTCTTTGGCCATAATGACCATCATTATGTTTGGTGGAAAAAGGGGGTACTTGCAAGCCGAAGAACACCATCCCAACCGTGAAGCACAGGGTTGGCAGCATCATGCTGTGGGGGTGCTTTGCTGCAGGAGGGACTGGAGGGACTGGTGCACTTCACAAAATAATTAAAGTTATGTAGACATATTGAAGCAAGATCTCAAGACATCAGTCAGGAAGTTAAAGCTTGGTCGCAAATGGGTCTTCCAAATGGACAATGACCTCAAGCATACTTCCAAAGTTGTGGCAATATGGCTTTAGGACAACAAAGTCAAGGTATTGGAGTGGCCATCACACAGCCCTGACCTCAATCCTATAGAAAATTTGTGGGCATAACTGAAAAAGTGTGTGTGAGCAAGGAGGCCTACAAACCGGACTCTGTTACACCAGCTCTGTCAGGAGGAATGGGCCAATTATTCACTTGTGGAATTCACTTGTGGAAGGCTACCCAAAACTTTTGCCCAAGTTAAACCATTTAAAGGAAATGCTACCAAATACTAATTGAGTGTATGTGAACTTCTGACCCCCTGGGAATGTGATAAATAAAAGCTGAAAGAAGTAATTCTCTACTATTATTCTGACATTTCACATTCTTAAAATAAAGTGGTGATCCTAACTGACCTAAAACAGGGAATTTGTAGTAGAATTAAATGTCAGGAATTGTGAAAAACTGAGTTTATATGTATTTGTCTAAGGTGTATGTAAACTTCCGATTCAACTGTACGTTGGTCATGTGCACACCTGACTAGAATGACACTGATGTACCACCAAAGGCCACAGCCCGTTTATGTTTGAAAATTGGGAAAGATGCGGATTTGCACTGTTTTTCGTGTCCAAAGTTGACCTATAACAGGAAACCTCATCTCTACTGCTACAGGTTGTAAAACATGATCAAATATCATCTCCAATATTAAAATCTACTTTGACAGAAGAGCTCTTCATTTCTCTGTTGAGTGGACAGTACTGGTAGTTTAGAAGTCTGTACAGTTATGTAGAACGCTTAGAGCCCTGACCGGGATCAATTCTGAGCTCTGGTAATAACCACCAAAAACGCCTCCCCTCCCTAAGGGCTCTATTCAATCTGTATGGCTGAAGTTCAACTTTACCACCTGATAGAAATGTAAAGGCAATGTTCCTGTGTTAGCGGAGACTGCATTCACGGTAAACGCTGCATATGTCAGCTCAATGGGAAATTACCTTTACATTTCTATCACACGGTCTGTAACACTTCAGCCATCCAGATTAAATCGAACCCTAAGTAAGTTACGCTAACCCCCTAACCAACCTTAAATGACCCCTAACCCCCTAACCAACCTTAAATGACCCCTAACTCTCTAACCAACCTTAAATGACCCCCTAACCAACCTTAAATGACCCCTAACCCCCTAACCCACCTTAAATGACCCCTAGCCCCCTAACCCACCTTAAATGACCCCCTAACCCCCCAATCAACCTTAAATTGACCCGTAACCAACCTTAAATGACCCCTAACCAACCTTAAATTACCCCCTAATCAACCTTAAATTGACCCGTAACCAACCTTAAATTACCCCCTAACCAACCTTAAATGTCCCCTAAACCCCCAACCAACTGTAAATTACCTCTAACCAACCTTCAATGACCCCTAACCCCATAACCACCCTTAAATTACCCCTAACCACCCTTAAATGACCACTAACCAACCTAGTAATAATGTTATATTATTACTATTTGCCTAAAATACAAACACAGTGCCTCATTATCTCCAGATCCAATACATTTCAGACACTTCCCCATGACAGGCACAGTAAAGTAACAATGCCTCTTCAACTGCAGGAGGCTGAAGAAATTTGAATTGGCACCTAAAACCCTCACATACTTTTACAGATGCACAATTGAGAGCATCATGTCGGGCTGTATCATCGCCTGGTACGGCAACTGCACCGCCCACAACCGCAAGTCTCTCCAGAGGGTGGTGCGGTTTGCCAAACGCATCACCGGGGGCAAACTACCTGCCCTCCAGGACACCTACAGCACCCAATGTCACAGGAAGGCCAACAACCATCCGTGGGAGGAAAGGGGAGGGATAGAGAGAGGAAGGAAAGAGGGATGGAGGAAGGGAGGAAAGGGGAGGGAGAAAAGGAGGAAAAAAAGAGGGATGATGGAGGAAGGAGGAAAGGGTAGGAAGAGAGGGAGGAAAGGGTAGGGAGGGATGGATGGATGGAGGAAGGGAGGGAGGAAAGGAGGGAGGGAATGAGAGAGAGAGAGGGGAGGCAGACGAAGCAGAACACTGGACAGGCACCATGAGACAGGTCTTCAGGCACATTATTGTTTTTCTTTCATCCCGCCCATCTTAGTTTTGCTACAATATCTGAGCCCAGATCACCACGGAAACCACACAACCTGGATCACCATGGAAACCACACAGCTTCACACTGGAAGACATCTTAATTCAAGATACATAATAATGATTTGAAAATGTGGAGAGGTTTCATGGTTTAATGCGATGAAAATAGAAAGTGTCTCCTGTATCCTCTCGGTACATAGGATCAGTGGAACGTTGGGACCAGGTAGGACCAGTGGGTGGAGTTAGAATGAGCAGGTAGAACCAGGGGACAGTTATGACCAGGGGAGTTAGCATGTCGAAGGCGTCTCGATCAGCAGGGTATTATGTTCATTATGTTTATCTGACTGTGATGTTATTCAGCAGTCTGTCCTCCGGGGCAGAAGTGTGGTGCTCTAGCTCTCTGGTTCCTCCAGGTGTCTGGGCAGGCAGGGTTGCTGGTGGACCGTGCCCCAGGATACCCCTAGGGAAGGGGACAGGCTACGGAGGCCCACCCCACCTAGAGGCATCATGGAGGGGGACAGACTGCGCAGGCCAACCCCACCCAGAGGCACCAAGCTGGGGGACAGGCTGCGGAGGCCAACCCCTGATCTGAAGCTGAGCTCCGGGGCGGGCAACAGGGGCTTCAGGATGCTGACCAGGCAGAAGGCTGAGCCACTCTTAGGGATGAAGTTCACCTTGTTACGGTCCGGACACAGGAAGGGAGGAATCTCCTGGAGGGGTCTGGGACTGTAACACAAACACACACACATTGTCATTCAACACTAATATATGACACCGATTATTTATGGTATTTACTTAGAGTGCCCTTTTCCTATACAAGAGGAGTAATACCAGTTTGGCCACAAAAGGCTGTACCTGTTCTGAGTTAGCTTCTACTAAGGTGGGCTCGCGCTAGTTTTAATGTTCTGAGTTATCTTCTACTATGGTGGGCTTGGTGGGCTCGTGCTAGTTTTAATGTTCTGAGTTAGCTTCTACTAAGGTGGGCTTGGTGGGCTCGCGCTAGTTTTAATGTTCTGAGTTAGCTTCTACTATGGTGGGCTTGGTGGGCTCACGCTAGTTTTAATGTTCTGAGTTAGCTTCTACTAAGGTGGGCTCGCGCTAGTTTTAATGTTCTGAGTTATCTTCTACTATGGTGGGCTTGGTGGGCTCGCGCTAGTTTTAATGTTCTGAGTTAGCTTCTACTAAGGTGGGCTCGCGCTAGTTTTAATGTTCTGAGTTATCTTCTACTATGGTGGGCTTGGTGGGCTCGAGCTAGTTTTAATGTTCTGAGTTAGCTTCTACTATGGTGGGCTTGGTGGGCTCGTGCTAGTTTTAATGTTCTGAGTTAGCTTCTACTATGGTGGGCTTGGTGGGCTCGCGCTAGTTTTAATGTTCTGAGTTAGCTTCTACTATGGTGGGCTTGGTGGGCTCGCGCTAGTTTTAATGTTCTGAGTTAGCTTCTACTATGGTGGGCTTGGTGGGCTCGCGCTAGTTTTAATGTTCTGAGTTAGCTTCTACTAAGGTGGGCTCGCGCTAGTTTTAATGTTCTGAGTTATCTTCTACTATGGTGGGCTTGGTGGGCTCGTGCTAGTTTTAATGTTCTGAGGTAGCTTCTACTATGGTGGGCTCACGCTAGTTTTAATGTTCTGAGTTAGCTTCTACTAAGGTGGGCTCGCGCTAGTTTTAATGTTCTGAGTTAGCTTCTACTATGGTGGGCTTGGTGGGCTCACGCTAGTTTTAATGTTCTGAGTTAGCTTCTACTAAGGTGGGCTCGCGCTAGTTTTAATGTTCTGAGTTATCTTCTACTATGGTGGGCTTGGTGGGCTCGTGCTAGTTTTAATGTTCTGAGGTAGCTTCTACTATGGTGGGCTCACGCTAGTTTTAATGTTCTGAGTTAGCTTCTACTAAGGTGGGCTCGCGCTAGTTTTAATGTTCTGAGTTAGCTTCTACTATGGTGGGCTTGGTGGGCTCGCGCTAGTTTTAATGTTCTGAGTTAGCTTCTACTATGGTGGGCTCGCGCTAGTTTTAATGTTCTGAGTTAGCTTCTACCAAGGTGGGCTTGGTGGGCTCGCGCTAGTTTTAATGTTCTGAGTTAGCTTCTACTATGGTGGGCTTGGTGGGCTCGCGCTAGTTTTAATGTTCTGAGTTAGCTTCTACTAAGGTGGGCTCGCGCTAGTTTTAATGTTCTGAGTTAGCTTCTACTATGGTGGGCTCACGCTAGTTTTAATGTTCTGAGGTAGCTTCTACTATGGTGGGCTCACGCTAGTTTTAATGTTCTGAGTTAGCTTCTACTAAGGTGGGCTCGCGCTAGTTTTAATGTTCTGAGTTAGCTTCTACTATGGTGGGCTTGGTGGGCTCGCGCTAGTTTTAATGTTCTGAGTTAGCTTCTACTATGGTGGGCTCGTGCTAGTTTTAATGTTCTGAGTTAGCTTCTACCAAGGTGGGCTTGGTGGGCTCGCGCTAGTTTTAATGTTCTGAGTTAGCTTCTACTATGGTGGGCTTGGTGGGCTCGCGCTAGTTTTAATGTTCTGAGTGGGCTCACGCGATGGCAGTTAAAATAACCAAGTACTCCAGAAGAATGAAGCAGCTCAATTAAATTCATTTGAAATCATTATTTCTGGAGGTAAGAAAATGGCCAATAAGCATACTAGAGAGAGTAGCATTTCCGGAATGTGGTTATATACTGTAACATCAGAGTGGGGTTATATACTGTAACATCAGAGTGGGGTTATATACTGTAACATCAGAGTGGGGTTATGTACTGTAACATCAGAGTGGGGTTATGTACTGTAACATCAGAGTGGGGTTATATACTGTAACATCAGAGTGGGGTTATATACTGTAACATCAGAGTGGGGTTATGTACTGTAACATCAGAGTGGGGTTATGTACTGTAACATCAGAGTGGGGTTATATACTGTAACATCAGAGTGGGGTTATGTACTGTAACATCAGAGTGGGGTTATGTACTGTAACATCAGAGTGGGGTTATGTACTGTAACATCAGAGTGGGGTTATATACTGTAACATCAGAGTGGGGTTATGTACTGTAACATCAGAGTGGGGTTATGTACTGTAACATCAGAGTGGGGTTATATACTGTAACATCAGAGTGGGGTTATATACTGTAACATCAGAGTGGGGTTATGTACTGTAACATCAGAGTGGGGTTATATACTGTAACATCAGAGTGGGGTTATATACTGTAACATCAGAGTGGGGTTATGTACTGTAACATCAGAGTGGGGTTATATACTGTAACATCAGAGTGGGGTTATATACTGTAACATCAGAGTGGGGTTATATACTGTAACATCAGAGTGGGGTTATGTACTGTAACATCAGAGTGGGGTTATATACTGTAACATCAGAGTGGGGTTATATACTGTAACATCAGAGTGGGGTTATATACTGTAACATCAGAGTGGGGTTATATACTGTAACATCAGAGTGGGGTTATGTACTGTAACATCAGAGTGGGGTTATGTACTGTAACATCAGAGTGGGGTTATATACTGTAACATCAGAGTGGGGTTATATACTGTAACATCAGAGTGGGGTTATATACTGTAACATCAGAGTGGGGTTATGTACTGTAACATCAGAGTGGGGTTATATACTGTAACATCAGAGTGGGGTTATATACTGTAACATCAGAGTGGGGTTATATACTGTAACATCAGAGTGGGGTTATATACTGTAACATCAGAGTGGGGTTATATACTGTAACATCAGAGTGGGGTTATATGTTGTACCGCACGGCAAGTGGTACCAGAGCGCCAAGTCTAGGTCCAAGAGGCTTCTTAGCTTCTACCCCCAAGCCATAAGACTCCTGAATAGCTAATCAAATGGCTACCCAGACTATTTGCATTGTCCCCCCCACCCCCTCTTTTACACTGCTGCTACTCTCTGTTTATTATCTATGCATAGTCACTTTAACTCTTCCTACATGTACATATTACCTAATCACCTCGACTTACCATGTACCTCTGCACATTGACTCTGTACCGGTACCCCCTGTATTAAGCTTCCACATTGACTCTGTACCAGTACCCCCTGTATATAGCCTCCACATTGACTCTGTACCGGTACCCCCTGTATATAGCCTCCACATTGACTCTGAACCGGTTCCCCCTGTATATAGCCTCCACATTGACTCTGTACCGGTACCCCTGTATATAGCCTGGGATGGAACTTGGGTTGGGACAGGACTTGGGATGGAACTTGGGTTGGGACGGGACTTGGGATGGGACTTGGGTTGGGATGGGACTTGGGTTGGGACTTGAGACGGGACGGGACTTGAGATGGGACTGGCGGCAGAACAGCTGCTTCATGAAAACTCAAAATAATGTTAGCTACTACAGTAGCTATCTAGCTAGCATTTGTTTGAAGCATAAGGCCAAAGATAATTTGATTCAGCATTGTTCGTGCAGCACTAGGTAGGTAGGTAGCTGGGCTCGGTTTCCCAAAAGCATCTTAAGACTAAGTTCATGGTTAGAACCTTCGTGAAGGAGCATTGTTACATCTCAAAGCTGTTTCCCAAAACCATTGTTGCTGATGTTGCACTTGAAAACGCTTGTTATTTACCGACTGCATCAGACCACTCGTAGAACAGCTGCGTCATTAGATGCTCCCCCTACGCATCACTTTATATACAGAGGATCTCAGCTAAACAAGTTAATCTGTCTCTCTGTGACCCCCAATCACTTCGGTACAAAGTTGACTACAAATACAAAGCTGCCAATGTCTTTGCAATTGAACATGCAAATAAATAGATGCTTCAAATGAAAACCGACTGTAGTGAATAAGGGGTTAGGGTTGGGGCTAACCCTCCAAGGGGTTGGGGTTAACCCTCCAAGGGGTTGGGGCTAACCCTCCAAGGGGTTAGGGTTGGGGCTAACCCTCCAAGGGGTTGGGGCTAACCCTCCAAGGGGTTGGGGTTAACCCTCCAAGGGGTGGGGTTAACCCTCCAAGGGGTTAGGGTTGGGGCTAACCCTCCAAGGGGTTGGGGTTAACCCTCCAAGGGGTTAGGGTTGGGGCTAACCCTCCAAGGAGTTAGGGTTAGGGTTAACCCTCCAAGGGGTTAGGGTTGGGGCTAACCCTCCAAGGGGTTAGGGTTGGGGCTAACCCTCCAAGGGGTTAGGGTTGGGGCTAACCCTCCAAGGGGTTAGGGTTGGTGTTAACCCTTCAAGGGGTTAGGGTTGGGGCTAACCCTCCAAGGGGTTAGGGTTAATACTCCAAGGGGTTAGGGTTGGGGCTAACTCTCCAAGGGGTTAGGGTTGGGGTTAACCCTCCAAGGGGTTAGGGTTGGGGCTAACCCTCCAAGGGGTTAGGGTTGGGGCTAACCCTCCAAGGGGTTAGGGTTGGGGCTAACCCTCCAAGGGGTTAGGGTTGGTGTTAACCCTCCAAGGGGGTGGGGTTGGGGTTAACCCTCCAAGGGGTTAGGGTTGGGGCTAACCCTCCAAGGGGTTAGGGTTAATACTCCAAGGGGTTAGGGTTGGGGCTAACTCTCCAAGGGGTTAGGGTTGGGGTTAACCCTCCAAGGGGTTAGGGTTGGGGCTAACCCTCCAAGGGGTTAGGGTTAACACTCCAAGGGGTTAGGGTTGGGGCTAACCCTCCAAGGGGTTAGGGTTAACACTCCAAGGGGTTAGGGTTGGCGTTAACCCTCCAAGGGGTTAGGGTTGGGGCTAACCCTCCAAGTGGTTAGGGTTGGGGCTAACCCTCCAAGGGGTTAGGTTGGGGTTAACCCTCCAAGGGGTTAGGGTTGGGGTTAACCCTCCAATGGGTTAGGGTTGGGGTTAACCCTCCAATGGGTTAGGGTTGGGGTTAACCCTCCAAGGGGTTAGGGTTGGGGTTAACCCTCCAAGGGGTTAGGGTTGGGGTTGGGGCTAACCCTCCAAGGGGTTGGGGTTGGGGTTAACCCTCCAAGGGGTTAGGGTTAACACTCCAACGGGTTAGGGTTGGGGTTAACCCTCCAAGGGGTTGGGGTTAACCCTCCAAGGGGTTAGGGTTGGGGTTAACCCTCCAAGGGGTTAGGGTTGGGGTTAACCCTCCAAGGGGTTAGGGTTGGGACTAACCCTCCAAGGGGTTAGGGTTGGGGTTAACCTTCCAAGGGGTTAGGGTTGGGGTTAACCCTCCAAGGGGTAGGGTTAACTCTCCAAGGGGTTAGGGTTGGGGCTAACTCTCCAAGGGGTTGGGGTTAACCCTCCAAGGTGTTAGGGTTGAGTGTTGCAGTCATTTCAGTTGCTGTAGTAGCTGACGTGTATAGTGTTGAGTTGTCCGCAGACATAGAAACTCTGTCTTTACTCAAAGTCAGTGGCATGTCGTTAGTAAAAAATTTAAAAAGCAAGGGGCCTAAACAGCTACCCTGGGGAATTCCTGATTCTAACTGGATTATATTTGAGAGGCTTCCATTGAAGAACATCCTCTGTGTTCTGTTAGACAAGTAACTCTGTATCCACATTATAGCAGGGGGGGTGAAGCCATAACATCCTCTGTGTTCTGTTAGACAAGTAACTCTTTATCCACATTATAGCAGGGGGTAAAGCCATAACATCCTCTGTGTTCTGTTAGACAGGTAACTCTTTATCCACATTATATCAGGGGGTAAAGCCATAACATCCTCTGTGTTCTGTTAGACAAGTAACTCTTTATCCACATTATAGCAGGGGGGGTAAAGCCATAACACCCTCTGTGTTCTGTTAGATAAGTAACTCTTTATCCACATTATAGCAGGGGGTGTAAAGCCATAACACCCTCTGTGTTCTGTTAGACAAGTAACTCTTTATCCACATTATAGCAGGGGGTGTAAAGCCATAACATCCTCTGTGTTCTGTTAGACAAGTAACTCTTTATCCACATTATAGCAGGGGGGGTAAAGCCATAACACCCTCTGTGTTCTGTTAGACAAGTAACTCTTTATCCACATTATAGCAGGGGGTGTAAAGCCATAACATCCTCTGTGTTCTGTTAGACAAGTAACTCTTTATCCACATTATAGCAGGGGGGGTAAAGCCATAACATCCTCTGTGTTCTGTTAGACAAGTAACTCTTTATCCACATTATAGCAGGGGGGGTGAAGCCATAACACCCTCTGTGTTCTGTTAGATAAGTAACTCTTTATCCACATTATAGCAGGGGGTAAAGCCATAACACCCTCTGTGTTCTGTTAGACAAGTAACTCTTTATCCACATTATAGCAGGGGGTAAAGCCATAACACCCTCTGTGTTCTGTTAGACAGGTAACTCTTTATCCACATTATAGCAGGGGGTAAAGCCATAACACCCTCTGTGTTCTGTTAGACAAGTAACTCTTTATCCACATTATAGCAGGGGGTGTAAAGCCATAACACCCTCTGTGTTCTGTTAGACAAGTAACTCTTTATCCACATTATAGCAGGGGGGGTAAAGCCATAACACCCTCTGTGTTCTGTTAGACAAGTAACTCTTTATCCACATTATAGCAGGGGGTAAAGCCATAACATCCTCTGTGTTCTGTTAGACAGGTAACTCTTTATCCACATTATAGCAGGGGGTGAAGCCATAACATCCTCTGTGTTCTGTTAGACAGGTAACTCTTTATCCACATTATAGCAGGGGGTAAAGCCATAACATCCTCTGTGTTCTGTTAGACAGGTAACTCTTTATCCACATTATAGCAGGGGGGGTAAAGCCATAACATCCTCTGTGTTCTGTTAGACAGGTAACTCTTTATCCACATTATAGCAGGGGGTGTAAAGCCATAACATCCTCTGTGTTCTGTTAGACAAGTAACTCTTTATCCACATTATAGCAGGGGGTAAAGCCATAACATCCTCTGTGTTCTGTTAGACAGGTAACTCTTTATCCACATTATATCAGGGGGGGTGAAGCCATAACACCCTCTGTGTTCTGTTAGACAGGTAACTCTTTATCCACATTATAGCAGGGGGTGTAAAGCCATAACACCCTCTGTGTTCTGTTAGACAAGTAACTCTTTATCCACATTATAGCAGGGGGTAAAGCCATAACACCCTCTGTGTTCTGTTAGACAGGTAACTCTTTATCCACATTATAGCAGGGGGTGTAAAGCCATAACATCCTCTGTGTTCTGTTAGACAAGTAACTCTTTATCCACATTATAGCAGGGGGTGAAGCCATAACATCCTCTGTGTTCTGTTAGACAAGTAACTCTTTATCCACATTATAGCAGGGGGGGTAAAGCCATAACACCCTCTGTGTTCTGTTAGACAGGTAACTCTTTATCCACATTATAGCAGGGGGTGAAGCCATAACATCCTCTGTGTTCTGTTAGACAAGTAACTCTTTATCCACATTATAGCAGGGGGGGTGAAGCCATAACATCCTCTGTGTTCTGTTAGACAGGTAACTCTTTATCCACATTATAGCAGGGGGTGAAGCCATAACACCCTCTGTGTTCTGTTAGACAGGTAACTCTTTATCCACATTATAGCAGGGGGTAAAGCCATAACATCCTCTGTGTTCTGTTAGACAAGTAACTCTTTATCCACATTATAGCAGGGGGTGTAAAGCCATAACATCCTCTGTGTTCTGTTAGACAGGTAACTCTTTATCCACATTATAGCAGGGGGGGTAAAGCCATAACATCCTCTGTGTTCTGTTAGACAAGTAACTCTTTATCCACATTATAGCAGGGGGTGTAAAGCCATAACATCCTCTGTGTTCTGTTAGACAGGTAACTCTTTATCCACATTATAGCAGGGGGTGAAGCCATAACATCCTCTGTGTTCTGTTAGACAAGTAACTCTTTATCCACATTATAGCAGGGGGTAAAGCCATAACATCCTCTGTGTTCTGTTAGACAGGTAACTCTTTATCCACATTATAGCAGGGGGTGAAGCCATAACATCCTCTGTGTTCTGTTAGACAGGTAACTCTTTATCCACATTATAGCAGGGGGTGTAAAGCCATAACACCCTCTGTGTTCTGTTAGACAAGTAACTCTTTATCCACATTATAGCAGGGGGGGTAAAGCCATAACATCCTCTGTGTTCTGTTAGACAGGTAACTCTTTATCCACATTATATCAGGGGGGGTGAAGCCATAACACCCTCTGTGTTCTGTTAGACAGGTAACTCTTTATCCACATTATAGCAGGGGGTGTAAAGCCATAACACCCTCTGTGTTCTGTTAGACAAGTAACTCTTTATCCACATTATAGCAGGGGGTAAAGCCATAACACCCTCTGTGTTCTGTTAGACAGGTAACTCTTTATCCACATTATAGCAGGGGGTAAAGCCATAACATCCTCTGTGTTCTGTTAGACAGGTAACTCTTTATCCACATTATAGCAGGGGGGGTGAAGCCATAACATCCTCTGTGTTCTGTTAGACAGGTAACTCTTTATCCACATTATAGCAGGGGGGGTGAAGCCATAACATCCTCTGTGTTCTGTTAGACAAGTAACTCTTTATCCACATTATAGCAGGGGGGGTGAAGCCATAACACCCTCTGTGTTCTGTTAGACAGGTAACTCTTTATCCACATTATAGCAGGGGGTGAAGCCATAACACCCTCTGTGTTCTGTTAGACAAGTAACTCTTTATCCACATTATAGCAGGGGGGGTGAAGCCATAACATCCTCTGTGTTCTGTTAGACAGGTAACTCTTTATCCACATTATAGCAGGGGGGGTGAAGCCATAACATCCTCTGTGTTCTGTTAGACAGGTAACTCTTTATCCACATTATAGCAGGGGGGGTGAAGCCATAACATCCTCTGTGTTCTGTTAGACAAGTAACTCTTTATCCACATTATAGCAGGGGGGGTGAAGCCATAACACCCTCTGTGTTCTGTTAGACAGGTAACTCTTTATCCACATTATAGCAGGGGGTGAAGCCATAACATCCTCTGTGTTCTGTTAGACAGGTAACTCTTTATCCACATTATAGCAGGGGGGGTGAAGCCATAACACCCTCTGTGTTCTGTTAGACAGGTAACTCTTTATCCACATTATAGCAGGGGGGGGTGAAGCCATAACATCCTCTGTGTTCTGTTAGACAGGTAACTCTTTATCCACATTATAGCAGGGGGGGGTGAAGCCATAACATCCTCTGTGTTCTGTTAGACAAGTAACTCTTTATCCACATTATAGCAGGGGGTAAAGCCATAACACCCTCTGTGTTCTGTTAGACAGGTAACTCTTTATCCACATTATAGCAGGGGGTGAAGCCATAACATCCTCTGTGTTCTGTTAGACAAGTAACTCTTTATCCACATTATAGCAGGGGGTAAAGCCATAACATCCTCTGTGTTCTGTTAGACAAGTAACTCTTTATCCACATTATAGCAGGGGGGGGTAAAGCCATAACATCCTCTGTGTTCTGTTAGACAGGTAACTCTTTATCCACATTATAGCAGGGGGTGTAAAGCCATAACACCCTCTGTGTTCTGTTAGACAAGTAACTCTTTATCCACATTATAGCAGGGGGGGTGAAGCCATAACATCCTCTGTGTTCTGTTAGACAAGTAACTCTTTATCCACATTATAGCAGGGGGTGTAAAGCCATAACACCCTCTGTGTTCTGTTAGACAAGTAACTCTTTATCCACATTATAGCAGGGGGTGAAGCCATAACACAGGTTTTTCCAGCAGCAGACTATGATCAATAATGTTAAAAGCTGCACTGAAGTCTAACAAGACAGTCCCCACAATCATTTTATCATCAACTTCTCTCAGCCAATCCTCAGTAATTTGTGTAAGTGCTGTGCTTGTAAGTGCTTGTTGACATTTAGGGTCAGGGTTTAGGGTGTACTCTCACAGCCCTCAGGACGTTTAGGGTCAGGGGTTAGGGTTAGAGGTTAAGGTGTACTCTCACAGCCCTCAGGACGTATAGGGTCAGGGGTTAGGGTTAGAGGTTAAGGTGTACTCTCACAGCCCTCAGGACGTATAGGGTCAGGGGTTAGGGGTTAAGGTGTACTCTCACAGCCCTCAGGACGTTTAGGGTCAGGGGTTAGGTTTAGAGGTTAAGGTGTACTCTCACAGCCCTCAGGACGTTTAGGGTCAGGGGTTAGGGTTAGAGGTTAAGGTTAGGCTGTACTCACAGTGACTCCTCAAAGACCTTGACCTTCTCACAGCCCTCCGGCGGCTCCCTCTTGAACATGTAGCTGTTGTTGGGCTTCGGAGACGCTGCATACTTCGGGAGAGGTGAGCAGGGACCCAGTTCTGAGGGACAGACAGACGGAGAGAGAGAGAGAGAGAGAGCAGGTCAGTCACAATATTCAGGGTGAGGGGGGGACAAAGCTATGGAAATGTGTATGTGTACCTTTCTCCTCTGCGGTGTAGGGGCTGCCTCCTCCCATATCGTTGAGGATGGTAAGGTAGGAGGGAGAGATGGAGTCGGGCCGGCTGCTGCTGTTGCTATGCTTACCGCCACCGAGGCCCCCTCCTGAGGGGGTCTGTGTGTCAATGCTTCGGGTGGAGCTGCTGCGCTGGGGGGGGAGGGGTGGGGGGGCACGGTGCCCGTCTGGGACATCTTGGGGCTGAACCCAAAGCACACATAAATAACAACAGTTGATTTGTGTGTGTGTGTGTGTGTGTGTGTGTGTGTGTGTGTGTGTGTGTGTGTGTGTTAACAAGAACAAGGACTCACAATAATAACCTCATCTCGTAGTTGTGGTGTGTCACGGATGATGATGCGTTCAATCTCCTGGTTGAGACCCTCCACACTGTTCCTGAAGCGAGGCGCCGTCGACTTGGGGACGGGGATCAGGATGGTCTTATTGGGCATCTGGGCCTTACATACAGACAGGGGAAAGGTTAGTGGTAGAGTTAGGGTTAACCTTTAGGATGGGGGTTAGGGTTAACCCTTAGAGATGAGGGTTAGGGTTAACCCTTAGAGATGGGGGTTAGGGTTAAACCTTAGAGATGGGGTTAGGGTTAACCCTTAGGGATGGGGTTAGGGTTAACCCTTAGAGATGGGGTTAGGGTTAACCCTTAGAGATGGGGTTAGGGTTAACCCTTAGAGATGGGGTTAGGGTTAACCCTTAGAGATGGGGGTTAGGGTTAACCCTTAGAGATGGGGGTTGGGGTTAACCCTTAGGGATGGGGTTAGGGTTAACCTCTAGAGATTGGGTTAGGGATAACCCTTAGATATGGGGGTTAGGGTTAACCCTTAGAGATGGGGTTAGGGTTAACCCTTCGAGATGGGGTTAGGGTTAACCCTTCGAGATGGGGGTTAGGGTTAACCCTTAGGGATGGGGGTTAGGGTTAACCCTTAGGGATGGGGGTTAGGGTTAACCCTTAGAGATGGGGGATAGGGTTAACCCTTAGAGATGGGGGATAGGGTTAACCCTTAGAGATTGGGTTAGGGTTAACCCTTAGAGATGGGGTTAGGGTTAACCCTTAGAGATGGGGTTAGGGTTAACCCTTAGAGATGGGGTTAGGGTTAACCCTTAGAGATGGGGGTTAGGGTTAACCCTTAGGGATGGGGTTAGGGTTAACCCTTAGGGATGGGGTTAGGGTTAAACCTTAGAGATGGGGTTAGGGTTAACCCTTAGGGATGGGGTTAGGGTTAACCCTTAGGGATGGGGTTAGGGTTAACCCTTAGGGATGGGGTTAGGGTTAACCCTTAGAGATGGGGTTAGGGTTAACCCTTAGTGATGGGGTTAGGGTTAGGGTACTCTCTGTAACTAAAGGTTAGGGTTAGGGTACTCTCTGTAACTAAAGTATAGGGTACTCTCTGTAACCTAAGGTTAGGGTTACGGTACTCTCTATAACTAAAGGTTAGGGTACTCTCTGTAACTAAAGTATAGGGTACTCTCTGTAACCTAAGGTTAGGGTTAGGGTACTCTCTATAACTAAAGGTTAGGGTTACGGTACTCTCTATAACTAAAGGTTAGGGTTAGGGTACTCTCTATAACTAAAGGTTAGGGTACTCTCTGTAACTAAAGGTTAGGGTACTCTCTGTAACTAAAGGTTAGGGTACTCTCTGTAACTAAAGGTTAGGGTACTCTCTATAACTAAAGGTTAGGGTTAGGGTACTCTCTGTAACTAAAGTATAGGGTACTCTCTGTAACCTAAGGTTAGGGTTACGGTACTCTCTATAACTAAAGGTTAGGGTTAGGGTACTCTCTATAACTAAAGGTTAGGGTACTCTCTGTAACTAAAGTATAGGGTACTCTCTGTAACCTAAGGTTAGGGTTAGGGTACTCTCTATAACTAAAGGTTAGGGTTACGGTACTCTCTATAACTAAAGGTTAGGGTTAGGGTACTCTCTATAACTAAAGGTTAGGGTACTCTCTGTAACTAAAGGTTAGGGTACTCTCTGTAACTAAAGGTTAGGGTACTCTCTGTAACTAAAGGTTAGGGTACTCTCTATAACTAAAGGTTAGGGTACTCTCTGTAACTAAATGTTAGGGTACTCTCAGTAAACTAAAGGTTAGGGTACTCTTTGTAACTAAGGGTTAGGGTACTCTCTGTAACTAAAGGTTAGGTTATTCTCTATAACTAAAGGTTAGGGTACCCTCTGTAACTAAAGGTTTGGGTTAGGGTACTGTCTGTAACTAAAGGTTAAGCTTAGGGTACTCTGTAACTAAGTGTTAGGGTACTCTCTGTAACTAAAGGTTAGGGTACTCTCAATAACTAAAGGTTAGGGTTAGGGTACTCTCTGTAACTAAATGTTAGGGTTAGGGTACTCTCTGTAACTAAAGGTTAGGGTACTCTCTATAACTAAAGGTTAGGGTTAGGGTACTCTCTAACTAAGGGTTAGGGTACTCTGTAACTAAGTGTTAGGGTACTCTCTGTAACTAAAGGTTAGGGTACTCTGTAACTAAAGGTTAGGGTTAGGGTACCCTCTGTAACTAAAGGTTAGGGTTATGGTACTCTCTGTAACTAAAGGTTAGGGTTAGGGTACTCTGTAACTAAAGGTTAGGGTACTCTCAATAACTAAAGGTTAGGGTACTCTCTGTAACTAAAGGTTAGGGTACTCTCTGTAACTAAAGGTTAGGGTAGTCTCTATAACTAAAAGTTAAGGTACTCTCTGTAACTAAAGGTTAGGGTACACTCTGTAACTAAAGGTTAGGGTACTCTCTGTAACTAAAGGTTAGGGTACTCTCTATAACTAAAGGTTAGGGTTAGGGTACTCTCTATAACTAAAGGTTAGGGTACTCTCTGTAACTAAAGGTTAGGGTACTCTCTGTAACTAAAGGTTAGGGTACTCTCTGTAACTAAAGGTTAGGGTACTCTCTATAACTAAAGGTTAGGGTTAGGGTACTCTCTGTAACTAAAGTATAGGGTACTCTCTGTAACCTAAGGTTAGGGTTACGGTACTCTCTATAACTAAAGGTTAGGGTTAGGGTACTCTCTATAACTAAAGGTTAGGGTACTCTCTGTAACTAAAGTATAGGGTACTCTCTGTAACCTAAGGTTAGGGTTAGGGTACTCTCTATAACTAAAGGTTAGGGTTACGGTACTCTCTATAACTAAAGGTTAGGGTTAGGGTACTCTCTATAACTAAAGGTTAGGGTACTCTCTGTAACTAAAGGTTAGGGTACTCTCTGTAACTAAAGGTTAGGGTACTCTCTGTAACTAAAGGTTAGGGTACTCTCTATAACTAAAGGTTAGGGTACTCTCTGTAACTAAATGTTAGGGTACTCTCAGTAAACTAAAGGTTAGGGTACTCTTTGTAACTAAGGGTTAGGGTACTCTCTGTAACTAAAGGTTAGGTTATTCTCTATAACTAAAGGTTAGGGTACCCTCTGTAACTAAAGGTTTGGGTTAGGGTACTGTCTGTAACTAAAGGTTAAGCTTAGGGTACTCTGTAACTAAGTGTTAGGGTACTCTCTGTAACTAAAGGTTAGGGTACTCTCAATAACTAAAGGTTAGGGTTAGGGTACTCTCTGTAACTAAATGTTAGGGTTAGGGTACTCTCTGTAACTAAAGGTTAGGGTACTCTCTATAACTAAAGGTTAGGGTTAGGGTACTCTCTAACTAAGGGTTAGGGTACTCTGTAACTAAGTGTTAGGGTACTCTCTGTAACTAAAGGTTAGGGTACTCTGTAACTAAAGGTTAGGGTTAGGGTACCCTCTGTAACTAAAGGTTAGGGTTATGGTACTCTCTGTAACTAAAGGTTAGGGTTAGGGTACTCTGTAACTAAAGGTTAGGGTACTCTCAATAACTAAAGGTTAGGGTACTCTCTGTAACTAAAGGTTAGGGTACTCTCTGTAACTAAAGGTTAGGGTAGTCTCTATAACTAAAAGTTAAGGTACTCTCTGTAACTAAAGGTTAGGGTACACTCTGTAACTAAAGGTTAGGGTACTCTCTATAACTAAAGGTTAGGGTACTCTCTGTAACTAAAGGTTAGGGTACTCTCTGTAACTAAAGGTTAGGGTACTCTCTGTAACTAAAGGTTAGGGTACTCTCTATAACTAAAGGTTAGGGTTAGGGTACTCTCTGTAACTAAAGTATAGGGTACTCTCTGTAACCTAAGGTTAGGGTTACGGTACTCTCTATAACTAAAGGTTAGGGTACTCTCTGTAACTAAAGTATAGGGTACTCTCTGTAACCTAAGGTTAGGGTTAGGGTACTCTCTATAACTAAAGGTTAGGGTTACGGTACTCTCTATAACTAAAGGTTAGGGTTAGGGTACTCTCTATAACTAAAGGTTAGGGTACTCTCTGTAACTAAAGGTTAGGGTACTCTCTGTAACTAAAGGTTAGGGTACTCTCTGTAACTAAAGGTTAGGGTACTCTCTATAACTAAAGGTTAGGGTACTCTCTGTAACTAAAGTATAGGGTACTCTCTGTAACCTAAGGTTAGGGTTAGGGTACTCTCTATAACTAAAGGTTAGGGTTACGGTACTCTCTATAACTAAAGGTTAGGGTTAGGGTACTCTCTATAACTAAAGGTTAGGGTACTCTCTGTAACTAAAGGTTAGGGTACTCTCTGTAACTAAAGGTTAGGGTACTCTCTGTAACTAAAGGTTAGGCTTAGGGTACTCTGTAACTAAGTGTTAGGGTACTCTCTGTAACTAAAGGTTAGGGTACTCTCAATAACTAAAGGTTAGGGTTAGGGTACTCTCTGTAACTAAAGGTTAGGGTACTCTCTATAACTAAAGGTTAGGGTACTCTCTATAACTAAAGGTTAGGGTACTCTCTGTAACTAAAGGTTAGGGTACTCTCTATAACTTAAGGTTAGGGTTAGGGTACTCTCTGTTACTAAAGGTTAGGGTACTCTCTATAACTAAAGGTTAGGGTACTCTCTATAACTTAAGGTTAGGGTTAGGGTACTCTCTGTTACTAAAGGTTAGGGTACTCTCTATAACTAAAGGTTAGGGTACTCTCTGTAACTAAAGGTTAGGCTTAGGGTACTCTGTAACTAAGTGTTAGGGTACTCTCTGTAACTAAAGGTTAGGGTACTCTCAATAACTAAAGGTTAGGGTTAGGGTACTCTCTGTAACTAAAGGTTAGGGTACTCTCTGTAACTAAAGGTTAGGGTACTCTCTATAACTTAAGGTTAGGGTTAGGGTACTCTCTATAACTACAGGTTAAGGTACTCTCTGTTACTAAAGGTTAGGGTACTCTCTGTAACTAAAGGTTAGGGTACTATCTGTTACCAAAGGTTAGGGTACTCTCTGTTACTAAAGGTTAGGGTACTCTCTGTTACTAAAGGTTAGGGTACTCTCTGTTACTAAAGGTTAGGGTACTCTCTGTTACTAAAGGTTAGGGTACTCTCTGTTACTAAAGGTTAGGGTACTCTCTGTTACTAAAGGTTAGGGTACTCTCTAATGGTGCTCAGGTTACCTGTGACTGGATGATGGCAGCATGACTCCCGTTGAAGGGGGACCTGCGGTCCTTGTCCCTGCGGTGACGACTGCTGCGCTTACTGCGCTGGAGTTGCTGTCGCAATTTAGCAATCTGGAGGAGAGAAGAGTTACTGGGTTAGGCAGTGTATTGATAGTGACAACTCTCCACGTCTTAGTGGTAAAGACAACAACATCCTATGTTGTCACTATGTGGAGTGTCACTATGTTGTAACTATGTGGAGTGTCACTATGTTGTCACTATGTGGAGTGTCGCTATGTTGTCGCTGTGGAGTGTCACTGTGTTGTCACTATGTGGAGTGTCACTATGTGGAGTGTCACTATGTTGTCACTATGTGGAGTGTCACTATGTGGAGTGTCACTATGTGGAGTGTCACTATGATGTCACTATGTTGTTATTATGTGGAGTGTCACTATGTTGTCACTATGTGGAGTGTCACTATGTTGTCACTATGTGGAGTGTCACTATGTTGCCACTATGTGGAGTGTCACTATGTTGCCACTATGTGGAGTGTCACTATGTTGTCACTATGTTGTCACTATGTGGAGTGTCACTATGTTGTCACTATGTGGTGTGTCACTATGTTGCCACTATGTGGAGTGTCACTATGTTGTCACTATGTGGAGTGTCACTATGTTGTCACTATGTTGTCACTATGTGGAGTGTCACTATGTTGCCACTATGTGGAGTGTCACTATGTGGAGTGTCACTATTTTGTCACTATGTGGAGTGTCACTATTTTGTCACTATGATGTCACTATGTGGAGTGTCACTATTGTCAATATGTGAAGTGTCACTATGTGGAGTGTCACTATGTTGTCACTATGTTGTCACTATGTGGAGTGTCACTATGTTGTCACTATGTGGAGTGTCACTATGTTGCCACTATGTGGAGTGTCACTATGTTGTCACTATGTGGAGTGTCACTATGTTGTCACTATGTGGAGTGTCACTATGTTGTCACTATGTGGAGTGTCACTATGTTGCCACTATGTGGAGTGTCACTATGTTGCCACTATGTGGAGTGTCACTATGTTGAGTGTCACTATGTTGTCACTATGTGGAGTGTCACTATGTTGCCACTATGTGGAGTGTCACTATGTTGTCACTATGTTGTCACTATGTGGAGTGTCACTATGTTGTCACTATGTGGAGTGTCACTATGTTGTCACTATGTGGAGTGTCACTATGTTGTCACTATGTGGAGTGTCACTGTGTTGTTACTATGGTGACCTCTTTGAGCTGGTCGGTGTTATTATGTGGAGAATCACTATGTTGTCACTATGTGGAGTGTCACTATGTTGTCACTATGTGGAGTGTCACTATGTTGTCACTATGTTTTCACTATGTGGAGTGTCACTATGTTGTCACTATGTGGAGTGTCACTATGTGGAGTGTCACTATGTTGCAACTATGTTGCTAATATGTGGAGTGTCACTATGTTGTCATTATGTGGACATTATGTGGAGTGTCACTATGTTGTCACTATGTGGAGTGTCACTATGTTGCAACAATGTGGAGTGTCACTATGTTGTCACTATGTGTAGTGTCACTATGTTGTCACTATGTGGAGTGTCACTATGTTGTTACTATGTTGCCACTATGTGGAGTGTCACTATGTTGTCAGTATGTGGAGTGTCACTATGTTGTCATTATGTGGAGTGTCACTATATTGTCACGATGTGGAGTGTCACTATGTTGTCACTATGTGGAGTGTCACTATGTTGTCACTATGTGGAGTGTCACTATGTTGCCACTATGTGGAGTGTCACTATGTTGTCACTATTTGGAGTGTCACTATGTTGTCACTATGTGGAGTGTCACTATGTTGTCACTATGTGGAGTATCACTATGTTGCCACTATGTGGAGTGTCACTATGTTGTTACTATGTGGAGTGTCACTATGTTGTCACTATGTGGAGTGTCACTATGTGGAGTGTCACTATGTTGCAACTATGTTGCTACTATGTGGAGTGTCACTATGTTGCCACTATGTGGAGTGTCACTATGTTGTCATTATGTGGACATTATGTGGAGTGTCACTATGTTGTCACTATGTGGAGTGTCACTATGTTGCAACAATGTGGAGTGTCACTATGTTGTCACTATGTGTAGTGTCACTATGTTGTCACTATGTGGAGTGTCACTATGTGGAGTGTCACTATGTTGCAACTATGTTGCTACTATGTGGAGTGTCACTATATTGTCACGATGTGGAGTGTCACTATATTGTCACGATGTGGAGTGTCACTATGTTGTCACTATGTGGAGTGTCACTATGTTGTTACTATGTTGCCACTATGTGGAGTGTCACTATGTTGTCAGTATGTGGAGTGTCACTATGTTGTCATTCTGTGGAGTGTCACTATGGTGTCACTATGTGGAGTGTCACTATGTGGAGTGTCACTATGTGGAGTGTCACTATGTTGTCACTATGTGGAGTGTCACTATGTTGTCACTATGTTGTCACTATGTGGAGTGTCACTATGTTGTCACTAATGGTTGGTGTTATTATGTTGAGTATCAATATGTTGTTACTATGGTGACCTCTTTGAGCTGGTCGGTGTTATTATGTGGAGAATCACTATGTTGTCACTATGTGGAGTGTCACTATGTTGTCACTATGTGGAGTGTCACTATGTTGCCACTATGTGGAGTGTCACTATGTTGTCACTATTTGGAGTGTCACTATGTTGTCACTATGTGGAGTGTCACTATGTTGTCACTATGTGGAGTATCACTATGTTGCCACTATGTGGAGTGTCACTATGTTGTTACTATGTGGAGTGTCACTATGTTGTCACTATGTGGAGTGTCACTATGTGGAGTGTCACTATGTTGCAACTATGTTGCTACTATGTGGAGTGTCACTATGTTGCCACTATGTGGAGTGTCACTATGTTGTCATTATGTGGACATTATGTGGAGTGTCACTATGTTGTCACTATGTGGAGTGTCACTATGTTGCAACAATGTGGAGTGTCACTATGTTGTCACTATGTGTAGTGTCACTATGTTGTCACTATGTGGAGTGTCACTATGTGGAGTGTCACTATGTTGCAACTATGTTGCTACTATGTGGAGTGTCACTATATTGTCACGATGTGGAGTGTCACTATATTGTCACGATGTGGAGTGTCACTATGTTGTCACTATGTGGAGTGTCACTATGTTGTTACTATGTTGCCACTATGTGGAGTGTCACTATGTTGTCAGTATGTGGAGTGTCACTATGTTGTCATTCTGTGGAGTGTCACTATGGTGTCACTATGTGGAGTGTCACTATGTGGAGTGTCACTATGTGGAGTGTCACTATGTTGTCACTATGTGGAGTGTCACTATGTTGTCACTATGTGGAGTGTCACTATGTTGTCACTATGTTGTCACTATGTGGAGTGTCACTATGTTGTCACTAATGGTTGGTGTTATTATGTTGAGTATCAATATGTTGTTACTATGGTGACCTCTTTGAGCTGGTCGGTGTTATTATGTGGAGAATCACTATGTTGTCACTATGTGGAGTGTCACTATGTTGTCACTATGTGGAGTGTCACTATGTTGTCACTATGTGGAGTGTCACTATGTTGTCATTATGTGGAGTGTCACTATGTTGTCACTATGTGGAGTGTCACTATGTTGTCACTATGTGGAGTGTCAATATGTTGTCACTATGTGGAGTGTCACTATGTTGTCACTATGTGGAGTGTCAATATGTTGTCACTATGTTGTCACTATGTGGAGTGTCACTATGTTGTCACTATGTGGAGTGTCACTATGTTGTCACTATGTGGAGTGTCACTATGTTGTCACTATGTGGAGTATCACTATGTTGTCACTATGTGGAGTGTCACTATGTTGTCATTATGTGGAGTGTCACTATGTGGAGTGTCACTATGTTGTCACTATGTGGAGTGTCACTATGTTGTCACTATGTGGAGTGTCAATATGTTGTCACTATGTGGAGTGTCACTATGTTGTCACTATGTGGAGTGTCACTATGTTGTCACTATGTGGAGTGTCAATATGTTGTCACTATGTTGTCACTATGTGGAGTGTCACTATGTTGTCACTATGTGGAGTGTCACTATGTTGTCACTATGTGGAGTGTCACTATGTTGTCACTATGTGGAGTGTCAATATGTTGTCACTATGTGGAGTATCACTATGTTGTCACTGTGGAGTGTCACTATGTTGTCACTATGTTGTCACTATGTGGAGTGTCACTATGTTGTCACTATGTGGAGTGTCACTATGTTGTCACTATGTGGAGTGTCACTATGTTGTCACTATGTGGAGTGTCAATATGTTGTCACTATGTGGAGTGTCACTATGTTGTCACTATGTGGTGTCAATATGTTGTCACTATGTTGTCACTATGTGGAGTGTCACTATGTTGTCAGTATGTGGAGTGTCACTATGTTGTCACTGTGGAGTGTCACTGTGTTGTCACTATGTGGAGTGTCACTATGTTGTCACTATGTGGAGTGTCACTATGTTGTCACTATGTGGAGTGTCACTATGTTGTCACTATGTGGAGTGTCACTATGTTGTCACTATGTGGAGTGTCACTGTGTTGTTACTATGGTGACCTCTTTGAGCTGGTCGGTGTTATTATGTGGAGAATCACTATGTTGTCACTATGTGGAGTGTCACTATGTTGTCACTATGTGGAGTGTCACTATGTTGTCACTATGTTTTCACTATGTGGAGTGTCACTATGTTGTCACTATGTGGAGTGTCACTATGTGGAGTGTCACTATGTTGCAACTATGTTGCTAATATGTGGAGTGTCACTATGTTGTCATTATGTGGACATTATGTGGAGTGTCACTATGTTGTCACTATGTGGAGTGTCACTATGTTGCAACAATGTGGAGTGTCACTATGTTGTCACTATGTGTAGTGTCACTATGTTGTCACTATGTGGAGTGTCACTATGTTGTTACTATGTTGCCACTATGTGGAGTGTCACTATGTTGTCAGTATGTGGAGTGTCACTATGTTGTCATTATGTGGAGTGTCACTATATTGTCACGATGTGGAGTGTCACTATGTTGTCACTATGTGGAGTGTCACTATGTTGTCACTATGTGGAGTGTCACTATGTTGCCACTATGTGGAGTGTCACTATGTTGTCACTATTTGGAGTGTCACTATGTTGTCACTATGTGGAGTGTCACTATGTTGTCACTATGTGGAGTATCACTATGTTGCCACTATGTGGAGTGTCACTATGTTGTTACTATGTGGAGTGTCACTATGTTGTCACTATGTGGAGTGTCACTATGTGGAGTGTCACTATGTTGCAACTATGTTGCTACTATGTGGAGTGTCACTATGTTGCCACTATGTGGAGTGTCACTATGTTGTCATTATGTGGACATTATGTGGAGTGTCACTATGTTGTCACTATGTGGAGTGTCACTATGTTGCAACAATGTGGAGTGTCACTATGTTGTCACTATGTGTAGTGTCACTATGTTGTCACTATGTGGAGTGTCACTATGTGGAGTGTCACTATGTTGCAACTATGTTGCTACTATGTGGAGTGTCACTATATTGTCACGATGTGGAGTGTCACTATATTGTCACGATGTGGAGTGTCACTATGTTGTCACTATGTGGAGTGTCACTATGTTGTTACTATGTTGCCACTATGTGGAGTGTCACTATGTTGTCAGTATGTGGAGTGTCACTATGTTGTCATTCTGTGGAGTGTCACTATGGTGTCACTATGTGGAGTGTCACTATGTGGAGTGTCACTATGTTGTCACTATGTGGAGTGTCACTATGTTGTCACTATGTGGAGTGTCACTATGTTGTCACTATGTTGTCACTATGTGGAGTGTCACTATGTTGTCACTAATGGTTGGTGTTATTATGTTGAGTATCAATATGTTGTTACTATGGTGACCTCTTTGAGCTGGTCGGTGTTATTATGTGGAGAATCACTATGTTGTCACTATGTGGAGTGTCACTATGTTGTCACTATGTGGAGTGTCACTATGTTGTCACTATGTGGAGTGTCACTATGTTGTCATTATGTGGAGTGTCACTATGTTGTCACTATGTGGAGTGTCACTATGTTGTCACTATGTGGAGTGTCAATATGTTGTCACTATGTGGAGTGTCACTATGTTGTCACTATGTGGAGTGTCAATATGTTGTCACTATGTTGTCACTATGTGGAGTGTCACTATGTTGTCACTATGTGGAGTGTCACTATGTTGTCACTATGTGGAGTGTCACTATGTTGTCACTATGTGGAGTATCACTATGTTGTCACTATGTGGAGTGTCACTATGTTGTCATTATGTGGAGTGTCACTATGTGGAGTGTCACTATGTTGTCACTATGTGGAGTGTCACTATGTTGTCACTATGTGGAGTGTCAATATGTTGTCACTATGTGGAGTGTCACTATGTTGTCACTATGTGGAGTGTCACTATGTTGTCACTATGTGGAGTGTCAATATGTTGTCACTATGTTGTCACTATGTGGAGTGTCACTATGTTGTCACTATGTGGAGTGTCACTATGTTGTCACTATGTGGAGTGTCACTATGTTGTCACTATGTGGAGTGTCAATATGTTGTCACTATGTGGAGTATCACTATGTTGTCACTGTGGAGTGTCACTATGTTGTCACTATGTTGTCACTATGTGGAGTGTCACTATGTTGTCACTATGTGGAGTGTCACTATGTTGTCACTATGTGGAGTGTCACTATGTTGTCACTATGTGGAGTGTCAATATGTTGTCACTATGTGGAGTGTCACTATGTTGTCACTATGTGGTGTCAATATGTTGTCACTATGTTGTCACTATGTGGAGTGTCACTATGTTGTCAGTATGTGGAGTGTCACTATGTTGTCACTGTGGAGTGTCACTGTGTTGTCACTATGTGGAGTGTCACTATGTTGTCACTATGTGGAGTGTCACTATGTTGTCACTATGTGGAGTGTCACTATGTTGTCACTATGTGGAGTGTCACTATGTTGTCACTATGTGGAGTGTCACTGTGTTGTTACTATGGTGACCTCTTTGAGCTGGTCGGTGTTATTATGTGGAGAATCACTATGTTGTCACTATGTGGAGTGTCACTATGTTGTCACTATGTGGAGTGTCACTATGTTGTCACTATGTTTTCACTATGTGGAGTGTCACTATGTTGTCACTATGTGGAGTGTCACTATGTGGAGTGTCACTATGTTGCAACTATGTTGCTAATATGTGGAGTGTCACTATGTTGTCATTATGTGGACATTATGTGGAGTGTCACTATGTTGTCACTATGTGGAGTGTCACTATGTTGCAACAATGTGGAGTGTCACTATGTTGTCACTATGTGTAGTGTCACTATGTTGTCACTATGTGGAGTGTCACTATGTTGTTACTATGTTGCCACTATGTGGAGTGTCACTATGTTGTCAGTATGTGGAGTGTCACTATGTTGTCATTATGTGGAGTGTCACTATATTGTCACGATGTGGAGTGTCACTATGTTGTCACTATGTGGAGTGTCACTATGTTGTTACTATGTTGCCACTATGTGGAGTGTCACTATGTTGTCAGTATGTGGAGTGTCACTATGTTGTCATTATGTGGAGTGTCACTATGTTGTCACTATGTGGAGTGTCACTATGTTGTCACTATGTGGAGTGTCACTATGTTGTCACTATGTGGAGTGTCACTATGTTGTCACTATGTGGAGTGTCACTATGTGGAGTGTCACTATGTGGAGTGTCACTATGTTGTCACTATGTGGAGTGTCACTATGTTGTCACTATGTGGAGTGTCACTATGTTGTTACTATGTGGAGTGTCACTATGTTGTCACTATGTTGTCACTATGTGGAGTGTCACTATGTTGTTACTATGTGGAGTGTCACTATGTTGTCACTATGTGGAGTGTCACTATGTTGTCACAATGTGGAGTGTCACTATGTTGTCACTATGTTGTCACTATGTGGAGTGTCACTATGTTGTCACAATGTGGAGTGTCACTATGTTGTCACTATGTTGTCACTATGTGGAGTGTCACTATGTTGTCACTATGTGGAGTGTCACTATGTTGTCACTATGTGGAGTGTCACTATGTTGTCACTATGTGGAGTGTCACTATGTTGTCACTATGTGGAGTGTCACTATGTTGTCACTATGTGGAGTGTCAATATGTTGTCACTATGTGGAGTGTCACTATGTTGTCACTATGTGGAGTGTCACTATGTTGTCACTATGTGGCGTGTCACTATGTTGTCACTATGTGGAGTGTCACTGTGTTGTTACTATGGTGACCTCTTTGAGCTGGTCGGTGTTATTATGTGGAGAATCACTATGTTGTCACTATGTGGAGTGTCACTATGTTGTCACTATGTGGAGTGTCACTATGTTGTCACTATGTTTTCACTATGTGGAGTGTCACTATGTTGTCACTATGTGGAGTGTCACTATGTGGAGTGTCACTATGTTGCAACTATGTTGCTAATATGTGGAGTGTCACTATGTTGTCATTATGTGGACATTATGTGGAGTGTCACTATGTTGTCACTATGTGGAGTGTCACTATGTTGCAACAATGTGGAGTGTCACTATGTTGTCACTATGTGTAGTGTCACTATGTTGTCACTATGTGGAGTGTCACTATGTTGTTACTATGTTGCCACTATGTGGAGTGTCACTATGTTGTCAGTATGTGGAGTGTCACTATGTTGTCATTATGTGGAGTGTCACTATATTGTCACGATGTGGAGTGTCACTATGTTGTCACTATGTGGAGTGTCACTATGTTGTTACTATGTTGCCACTATGTGGAGTGTCACTATGTTGTCAGTATGTGGAGTGTCACTATGTTGTCATTATGTGGAGTGTCACTATGTTGTCACTATGTGGAGTGTCACTATGTTGTCACTATGTGGAGTGTCACTATGTTGTCACTATGTGGAGTGTCACTATGTTGTCACTATGTGGAGTGTCACTATGTGGAGTGTCACTATGTGGAGTGTCACTATGTTGTCACTATGTGGAGTGTCACTATGTTGTCACTATGTGGAGTGTCACTATGTTGTTACTATGTGGAGTGTCACTATGTTGTCACTATGTTGTCACTATGTGGATTGTCACTATGTTGTTACTATGTGGAGTGTCACTATGTTGTCACTATGTGGAGTGTCACTATGTTGTCACAATGTGGAGTGTCACTATGTTGTCACTATGTTGTCACTATGTGGAGTGTCACTATGTTGTCACAATGTGGAGTGTCACTATGTTGTCACTATGTTGTCACTATGTGGAGTGTCACTATGTTGTCACTATGTGGAGTGTCACTATGTTGTCACTATGTGGAGTGTCACTATGTTGTCACTATGTGGAGTGTCACCATGTTGTCACTATGTGGAGTGTCACTATGTTGTCACTATGTGGAGTGTCAATATGTTGTCACTATGTGGAGTGTCACTATGTTGTCACTATGTGGAGTGTCACTATGTTGTCACTATGTGGCGTGTCAATATGTTGTCACTATGTGGAGTGTCACTATGTTGTCACTATGTGGAGTGTCAATATGTTGTCACTATGTGGAGTGTCACTATGTTGTCACTATGTGGAGTGTCAATATGTTGTCACTATGTGGAGTGTCACTATGTTGTCACTATGTGGAGTGTCAATATGTTGTCAATATGTTGTCACTATGTTGTCACTATGTGGAGTGTCACTATGTTGTCATTATGTGGAGTGTCACTATGTTGTCACTATGTGGAGTGTCACTATGTTGTCAGTATGTGGAGTGTCACTATGTTGTCACTATGTGGAGTGTCACTATGTGGAGTGTCACGATGTTGTCACTATGTGGAGTGTCACTATGTTGTCACTATGTGGAGTGTCACTATGTTGTCACTATGTGGAGTGTCACTATGTTGTCACTATGTGGAGTGTCACTATGTTGTCACTGTTTGGAGTGTCACTATGTTGTCACTATGTGGAGTGTCACTATGTTGTCACTATGTGGAGTGTCACTATGTTGTCACTACTGGTCGGCGTTATTATGTTGTCACTATGTTGTCATTATGTTGTCACTATGTTGTCACTATGTTGTTATTATGTTGGCACTGTTGTTATTATGTTGTCAATATGTTGTTACTGTTGTCACTATGTTGTTACTATGTGGAGTGTCACTATGTTGTCACTACTGGTCGGTGTTGTCATTAGTCTGCCGGAAAAAACGTCTGACGTCATTTCCGGTCACAACTTGCAGGCTTGTTTTCGAGTTGCTGTGCGTTTTGTTGCCAACCTGTTTTGCTACCTGACAACTTTACGGTTTTCACTTTTTAATTACCGTTCATATATTTATTTATTTTTTCCTCAACTTTTCACTCCGGACGCTTTATCTGGACACGATTCGTCAGGACCTCCAACAGCCGAAGCTAAGTAGTAACATTAACATGATGCCTTCTAATTGCAGCCGCTGTACTCGCCTTGCGGCGAGGATAGCTGTGCTGCAAGCCCAGCTTCAGACGCAATCGTTAGGCAAGGGTAATTTCAGTGTAGGAAAGGATGAAACAGCGTCTGTGGCACCAGTAAGTACAGATAGTAGTGTAAATCCCCTGGCACAGTCCCCGCAGCCGGACAACTTTCTCATGGTTTCTGGAAGGAAATGCTGTAGGAACGCTCAACCGGTGTCGCTCATTCAGCCGACAGAAACTTTCAACCGGTTTTCCCCATTAAGCAGCGGGTCGGAGTCAGAGGCCGATTCTTCTCTGGTCTCTACTCCTCCCGTTACGGGGTCTGAGACGCCGAAACTTCCCACCATTAGCTCTGACAAGTTGAAAACTCTAGTCATTGGCGACTCCATTACCCGCAGTATTAGACTTAAAGCGAATCATCCAGCGATCATACACTGTTTACCCGGGGGCAGGGCTACCGACGTTAAGGCTAATCTGAAGATGGTGCTGGCTAAAGCTAAAACTGGCGAGTGTAGAGAGTATAGAGATATTGTTATCCACGTTGGCACCAACGATGTTAGGATGAAACAGTCAGAAATCACCAATCGCAACATAGCTTCTGCGTGCATATCAGCTAGAAAGATGTGTCGGCATCGAGTAATTGTCTCTGGCCCCCTCCCAGTTAGGGGGAGTGATGAGCTCTACAGCAGAGTCTCACAACTCAATCGCTGGTTGAAAACTGTTTTCTGCCCCTCCCAAAAGTTAGAATTTGTAGATAATTGGCCCTCTTTCTGGGACTCACCCACAAACAGGACCAAGCCTGACCTGCTGAGGAGTGACGGACTCCATCCTAGCTGGAGGGGTGCTCTCATCTTATCTACCAACATAGACAGGGCTCTAACTCCTCTAGCTCCACAATGAAATAGGGTGCAGGCCAGGCAGCAGGCTGTTAGCCAGCCTGCCGGCATAGTGGAGTCTGCCATTAGCACAGTCAGTGTAGTCAGCTCAGCTATCACCATTGAGACCGTGTCTGTGCCTCGACCTAGGTTGGGCAAAACTAAACATGGCGGTGTTCGCCTTAGCAATCTCACTAGGATAAAGACCACCTCCATTCCTGTCATTACTGAAAGAGATCATGATACCTCACATCTCAAAATAGGGCTACTTAATGTTAGATCCCTTACTTCAAAGGCAATTATAGTCAATGAACTAATCACTGATCATAATCTTGATGTGATTGGCCTGACTGAAACATGGCTTAAGCCTGATGAATTTACTGTTTTAAATGAGGCCTCACCTCCTGGCTACACTAGTGACCATATCCCCCGTGCATCCCGCAAAGGCGGAGGTGTTGCTAACATTTACGATAGCAAATTTCAATTTACCCCCCCAAAATAAATGACATTTTCGTCTTTTGAGCTTCTAGTCATGAAATCTATGCAGCCTACTCAATCACTTTTTATAGCTACTGTTTACAGGCCTCCTGGGCCATATACAGCGGACCTTGTAGTCATAGCAGATAATATTCTAATCTTTGGTGACTTTAATATTCACATGGAAAAGTCCACAGACCCACTCCAAAAGGCTTTCGGAGCCATCATCGACTCAGTGGGTTTTGTCCAACATGTCTCTGGACCCACTCACTGTCACAGTCATACGCTGGACCTAGTTTTGTCCCATGGAATAAATGTGGTGGATCTTAATGTTTTTCCTCATAATCCTGGACTATCGGACCACCATTTTATTACGTTTGCAATTGCAACAAATAATCTGCTTAGACCCCAACCAAGGAACATCAAAAGTCGTGCTATAAATTCACAGACAACACAAAGATTCCTTGATGCCCTTCCAGACTCCCTCTGCCTACCCAAGGACGCCAGAGGACAAAAATCAGTTAACCACCTAACTGAGGATCTCAATCTAACCTTGCGCAATACCCTAGATGCAGTTGCACCCCTAAAAACTAAAAAAAATTCTCATAAGAAACTAGCTCCCTGGTACACAGAAAATACCCGAGCTCTGAAGCAAGCTTCCAGAAAATTGGAACGAAAATGGCGCCACACCAAACTGGAAGTCTTCCGACTAGCTTGGAAGGACAGTACCGTGCAGTACCGTAGAGCCCTTACTGCTGCTCGATCATCCTACTTTTCTAACTTAATTGAGGAAAATAAGAACAATCCGAAATTCCTTTTTAATACTGTCGCAAAGCTAACTAAAAAGCAGCATTCCCCAAGAGAGGATGACTTTCACTTTAGCAGTGATAAATTCATGAACTTCTTTGAGGAAAAGATTATGATTATTAGAAAGCAAATTACGGACTCCTCTTTAAACCTGCGTATTCCTACAAACCTCAGTTGTCCTGAGTCTGCACAACTCTGCCAGGACCTAGGATCAAGAGAGACGCTCAAGTGTTTTAGTACTATATCTCTTGACACAATGATGAAAATAATCATGGCCTCTAAACCTTCAAGCTGCATACTGGACCCTATTCCAACTAAACTACTGAAAGAGCTGCTTCCTGTGCTTGGCCCTCCTATGTTGAACATAATAAACGGCTCTCTATCCACTGGATGTGTACCAAACTCACTAAAAGTGGCAGTAATAAAGCCTCTCTTGAAAAAGCCAAACCTTGACCCAGAAAATATAAAAAACTATCGGCCTATATCGAATCTTCCATTCCTCTCAAAAATTTTAGAGAAGGCTGTTGCGCAGCAACTCACTGCCTTCCTGAAGACAAACAATGTATACGAAATGCTTCAGTCTGGTTTTAGACCCCATCATAGCACTGAGACGGCACTTGTGAAGGTGGTAAATGACATTTTAATGGCATCGGACCGAGGCTCTGCATCTGTCCTCGTGCTCCTAGACCTTAGTGCTGCTTTTGATACCATCGATCACCACATTCTTTTGGAGAGATTGGAAACCCAAATTGGTCTACACGGACATGTTCTGGCCTGGTTTAGATCTTATCTGTCGGAAAGATATCAGTTTGTCTCTGTGAATGGTTTGTCCTCTGACAAATCAACTGTAAATTTCGGTGTTCCTCAAGGTTCCGTTTTAGGACCACTATTGTTTTCACTATATATTTTACCTCTTGGGGATGTTATTCGAAAACATAATGTAAACTTTCACTGCTATGCGGATGACACACAGCTGTACATTTCAAAGAAACATGGTGAAGCCCTAAAATTGCCCTCGCTAGAAGCATGTGTTTCAGACATAAGGAAGTGGTTGGCTGCAAACTTTCTACTATTAAACTCGGACAAAACAGAGATGCTTGTTCTAGGTCCCAAGAAACAAAGAGATCTTCTGTTGAATCTGACAATTAATCTTAATGGTTGTACAGTCGTCTCAAATAAAACTGTGAAGGACCTCGGCGTTACTCTGGACCCTGATCTCTCTTTTGAAGAACATATCAAGACCATTTCGAGGACAGCTTTTTTCCATCTACGTAACATTGCAAAAATCAGAAACTTTCTGTCCAAAAATGATGCAGAAAAATTTATCCATGCTTTTGTCACTTCTAGGTTAGACTACTGCAATGCTCTATTTTCCGGCTACCCGGATAAAGCACTAAATAAACTTCAGTTAGTGCTAAATACGGCTGCTAGAATCCTGACTAGAACCAAAAAATGTGATCATATTACTCCAGTGCTAGCCTCTCTACACTGGCTTCCTGTCAAAGCAAGGGCTGATTTCAAGGTTTTACTGCTAACCTACAAAGCATTACATGGGCTTGCTCCTACCTATCTCTCTGATTTGGTCCTGCCGTACATACCTACACGTACGCTACGGTCACAAGACGCAGGCCTCCTAATTGTCCCTAGAATTTCTAAGCAAACAGCTGGAGGCAGGGCTTTCTCCTATAGAGCTCCATTTTTATGGAACGGTCTGCCTACCCATGTCAGAGACGCAAACTCGGTCTCAACCTTTAAGTCTTTACTGAAGACTCATCTCTTCAGTGGGTCATATGATTGAGTGTAGTCTGGCCCAGGAGTGGGAAGGTGAACGGAAAGGCTCTGGAGCAACGAACCGCCCTTGCTGTCTCTGCCTGGCCGGTTCCCCTCTTTCCACTGGGATTCTCTGCCTCTAACCCTATTACAGGGGCTGAGTCACTGGCTTGCTGGGGCTCTCTCATGCCGTCCCTGGAGGGGGTGCGTCACCTGAGTGGGTTGATTCACTGTTGTGGTCATCCTGTCTGGGTTGGCGCCCCCCCCTTGGGTTGTGCCGTGGCGGAGATCTTTGTGGGCTATACTCAGCCTTGTCTCAGGATGGTAAGTTGGTGGTTGAAGATATCCCTCTAGTGGTGTGGGGGCTGTGCTTTGGCAAAGTGGGTGGGGTTATATCCTTCCTGTTTGGCCCTGTCCGGGGGTGTCCTCGGATGGGGCCACAGTGTCTCCTGACCCCTCCTGTCTCAGCCTCCAGTATTTATGCTGCAGTAGTTTATGTGTCGGGGGGCTGGGGTCAGTTTGTTATATCTGGAGTACTTCTCCTGTCCTATTCGGTGTCCTGTGTGAATCTAAGTGTGCGTTCTCTAATTCTCTCCTTCTCTCTTTCTTTCTCTCTCTCGGAGGACCTGAGCCCTAGGACCATGCCCCAGGACTACCTGACATGATGACTCCTTGCTGTCCCCAGTCCACCTGGCCATGCTGCTGTTCCAGTTTCAACTGACCTGAGCCCTAGGACCATGCCCCAGGACTACCTGACATGATGACTCCTTGCTGTCCCCAGTCCATCTGGCCATGCTGCTGCTCCAGTTTCAACTTCCACCTGACTGTGCTGCTGCTCCAGTTTCAACTGTTCTGCCTTATTATTATTCGACCATGCTGGTCATTTATGAACATTTGAACATCTTGGCCATGTTCTGTTATAATCTCCACCCGGCACAGCCAGAAGAGGACTGGCCACCCCACATAGCCTGGTTCCTCTCTAGGTTTCTTCCTAGGTATTGGCCTTTCTAGGGAGTTTTTCCTAGCCACCGTGCTTCTACACCTGCATTGCTTGCTGTTTGGGGTTTTAGGCTGGGTTTCTGTACAGCACTTTGAGATATCAGCTGATGTACGAAGGGCTATATAAATACATTTGATTTGATTTGAAATTTGATTATGTTATTATTAATTTGTCACTATGTTATTATGTCACTATGTCACTATGTTGTTATTATGTTGTTACTATGTTGTTATTATGTTGTTACTATGTTCTTATTATGTTGTCACTATGTTGTTATTATGTTGTTACTATGTTGTTACTATGTTGTTATTATGTTGTTACTATGTTGTTATTATGTTGTTACTATGTTGTTATTATGTTGTCACCATGTTGTTATTATGTTGTCACCATGTTGTTATTATGTTGTCCCTATGTTGTTATTATGATGTCACTATGTTGTTATTATGATGTCACTATGTTGTTATTATGATGTCAATATGTTGTTATTATGTTGTCACTATGTTGTTATTATGTTGTCACTATGTTGTTATTATGTTGTCACTATGTTGTTATGTTGTCACTATGTTGTTATTATGATGTCACTATGTTGTTATTATGATGTCACTGTTGTTATTATGTTGTCACTATGTTGTTATTATGTTGTCACTATGTTGTTATTATGATGTTACTATGTTGTTATTATGTTGTCACTATGTTGTTATTATGTTGTCACTATGTTGTTATTATGTTGTCACTATGTTATTATGTTGTTATTATGTTGTTACTATGTTGTTATTATGTTGTTACTATGTTGTTATTATGTTGTCACCATGTTGTTATTATATTGTCACTGTTATTATGTTGTTACTATGTTGTTATTATGTTGTTACTATGTTGTTATTATGTTGTCACCATGTTGTTATTATGTTGTTAATATGTCACTATGTTGTTATTATGTTGTTATTATGTTGTCACTATGTTGTTATTATGTTGTCAATATGTTGTCACTATGCTGTCATTATGTTGTCACTGATGTTATTATGTTGTCACTATGTTGTCACTATGTTGTTATTATATTGTCACTGTTGTTATTATGTTGTCACTATGTTGTCACTATGTTGTCATTATATTGTCACTGTTGTTATTATGTTGTCACTATGTTGTCACTATGTTGTCAGTATCTAAAGGCAGAGACTGAACAGTGTGACTATCCTCTTTGAGCTGGTCGGTGTTATTATGTTGTCATTATGTTGTCACTATGTTGTCAGTATCTAAAGGCAGAGACTGAACAGTGTGACTAACCTCTTTGAGCTGGTCGGTGCTCCCGCAGGAGGCCGATCTCTTGTGGCTCCCCCGCCTCCTCTCATCCGCCCAGGCCCTGGGGGTCTGACACCACAGAGAGATGTGAGATGTATGAATACAAACACACACACTGGGGGTCTGACACCACAGAGAGAGGTGAGATACATGAATACAAACACACACACACACACACACACCCTGGGGGTCTGACACCACAGAGAGAGGTGAGATACATGAATACAAACACACACACACACCCTGGGGGTCTGACACCACAGAGAGATGTGAGATGCATGAATACAAACACACACACTGGGGGTCTGACACCACAGAGAGAGGTGAGATACATGAATACAAACACACACACACACACACACACCCTGGGGGTCTGACACCACAGAGAGATGTGAGATGCATGAATACAAACACACACACTGGGGGTCTGACACCACAGAGAGAGGTGAGATACATGAATACAAACACACACACACACACACACACACACCCTGGGGGTCTGACACCACAGAGAGATGTGAGATGCATGAATACAAACACACACACTGGGGGTCTGACACCACAGAGAGAGGTGAGATACATGAATACAAACACACACACACACACACACACCCTGGGGGTCTGACACCACAGAGAGATGTGAGATGCATGAATACAAACACACACACTGGGGGTCTGACACCACAGAGAGAGGTGAGATACATGAATACAAACACACACACACACCCTGGGGGTCTGACACCACAGAGAGAGACAGGTGAGATGCATGAATACAAACACACACATACACTCACCTGAGTGGCCTTGTCCCTCATGCAGGGAGTGTGGTGGGCGTGGCTTCCGTCCTGAGGCCGGGGACCAATAAGATAAGAGCCAAGGAGCGTGCCCAGTAGGGGCCACAGCTGGGAGGAGCCAGAGGATGTGGGAGGAGCTGAATCAGCTGCTCTCTGCAGAAAGACAGGAAGAGAAGAAGAGAGGGGAAAATAAGAAATACATTTCATTCTAACACAATAGCTAGAGTTGTTTGTAAACAGCCTTTGTGTTTGTAAACAAACAGCTGAGATGCTCAGTCTGAGGCAGGTGCCCACTGATGTAAGCCATCAATACAATAAACACTCACCATCCAACCCATATCAACCCTAACCCATCATACAGACCTACCAACCCAGCCATATCAACCCTAACCCATCATACAGACCATCCAACCCATATCAACCCTAACCCATCATACAGACCATCCAACCCATATCAACCCTAACCCATCATACAGACCATCCAACCCATATCAACCGTAACCCATCATAGAGACCATCCAACCCAGCCATATCAACCCTAACCCATCATACAGACCATCCAACCCAGCCATATCAACCCTAACCCATCATACAGACCATCCAACCCAGCCATATCAACCCTAACCCATCATACAGACCATCCAACCCAGCCATATCACATCAATACAATATACACTAACCATCCAACCCAGACATATCAACCCTAACCCATCATACAGACCATCCAACCCAGCCATATCAACCCTAACCCATCATACAGACCATCCAACCCAGACATATCAACCCTAACCCATCATACAGACCATCCATCCAACCCATATCAACCCTAACCCATCATACAGACCATCCATCCAACCCATATCAACCCATCATACAGACCATCCAACCCAGCCATATCAACCCTAACCCATCATACAGACATCCAACCCATATCAACCCTAACCCATCATACAGACCATCCAAACCAGCCATATCAACCCTAACCCATCATACATACCATCCAACCCATATCAACCCTAACCCATCATACAGACCATCCAACCCATATCAACCCTAACCCATCATACAGACCATCCAACCCATATCAACCCTAACCCATCATACAGACCATCCAACCCATATCAACCCTAACCCATCATACAGACCATCCAACCCGGCCATATCACATCAATACAATATACACTAACCATCCAACCCAGACATATCAACTCTAACCCATGATACAGACCATCCATCCAACCCATATCAACCCTAACACATCATACAGACCATCCATCCAACCCATATCAACCCTAACCCATCATACAGGCCATCCAACCCAGACATATCAACCCTAACCCATCATACAGACCATCCAACCCAGCCATATCAACCCTAACCCATCATACAGACCATCCAACCCAGCCATATCAACCCTAACCCATCATACAGACCATCCAACCCAGCCATATCACATCAATACAATATACACTAACCATCCAACCCAGACATATCAACCCTAACCCATCATACAGACCATCCAACCCAGCCATATCAACCCTAACCCATCATACAGACCATCCAACCCAGCCATATCAACCCTAACCCATCATACAGACCATCCAACCCAGCCATATCAACCCTAACCCATCATACAGACCATCCAACCCAGACATATCAACCCTAACCCATCATACAGACCATCCATCCAACCCATATCAACCCTAACCCATCATACAGACCATCCATTCAACCCATATCAACCCTAACCCATCATACAGGCCATCCATCCCAGCCATATCAACCCTAACCCATCATACAGACGATCCAACCCAGCCATATCAACTCTAACCCATCATACAGGCCATCCAACCCAGACATATCAACCCTAACCCATCATACAGACCATCCAACCCAGCCATATCAACCCTAACCCATCATACAGACCATCCAACCTGGCCATATCAACCCTAACCCATCATACAGACCATCCAACCCAGACATATCAACCCTAACCCATCATACAGACCATCCAACCCAGCCATATCAACCCTAACCCATCATACAGACCATCCAACCCAGCCATATCAACCCTAACCCATCATACAGACCATCCAACCCAGCCATATCAACCCTAACCCATCATACAGACCATCCAACCCAGCCATATCAACCCTAACCCATCATACAGGCCATCCAACCCAGCCATATCACATCAATACAATATACACTAACCATCCAACCCAGACATATCAACCCTAACCCATCATACAGACCATCCAACCCAGACATATCAACCCTAACCCATCATACAGACCATCCAACCCGGCCATATCACATCAATACAATATACACTAACCATCCAACCCAGACATATCAACTCTAACCCATGATACAGACCATCCATCCAACCCATATCAACCCTAACACATCATACAGACCATCCATCCAACCCATATCAACCCTAACCCATCATACAGGCCATCCAACCCAGACATATCAACCCTAACCCATCATACAGACAATCCAACCCAGCCATATCAACCCTAACCCATCATACAGACCATCCAACCCAGCCATATCAACCCTAACCCATTATACAGACCATCCAACCCAGCCATATCAACCCTAACCCATCATACAGACCATCCAACCCAGCCATATCACATCAATACAATATACACTAACCATCCAACCCAGACATATCAACTCTAACCCATCATACAGACCATCCAACCCAGCCATATCAACCCTAACCCATCATACAGACCATCCATCCAACCCATATCAACCCTAACCCATCATACAGACCATCCAACCCAGCCATATCAACCCTAACCCATCATACAGACCATCCATCCAACCCATATCAACCCTAACCCATCATACAGACCATCCAACCCAGCCATATCAACCCTAACCCATCATACAGACCATCCAACCCAGCCATATCAACCCTAACCCATCATACAGACCATCCAACCCAGCCATATCACATCAATACAATATACACTAACCATCCAACCCAGACATATCAACCCTAACCCATCATACAGACCATCCAACCCATATCAACCCTAACCCATCATACAGACCATCCAACCCATATCAACCCTAACCCATCATACAGACCATCCAACCCATATCAACCCTAACCCATCATACAGACCATCCAACCCGGCCATATCACATCAATACAATATACACTAACCATCCAACCCAGACATATCAACTCTAACCCATGATACAGACCATCCATCCAACCCATATCAACCCTAACACATCATACAGACCATCCATCCAACCCATATCAACCCTAACCCATCATACAGGCCATCCAACCCAGACATATCAACCCTAACCCATCATACAGACCATCCAACCCAGCCATATCAACCCTAACCCATCATACAGACCATCCAACCCAGCCATATCAACCCTAACCCATCATACAGACCATCCAACCCAGCCATATCAACCCTAACCCATCATACAGGCCATCCAACCCAGACATATCAACCCTAACCCATCATACAAACCATCCAACCCAGACATATCAACTCTAACCCATCATACAGACCATCCAACCCAGACATATCAACCCTAACCCATCATACAGACCATCCAACCCAGCCATATCAACCCTAACCCACCATCCAACCCAGCCATATCAACCCTAACCCATCATACAGACCATCCAACCCAGACATATCAACCCTAACCCATCATACAGACCATCCAACCCAGCCATATCAACCCTAACCCATCATACAGACCATCCAACCCAGCCATATCAACCCTAACCCACCATCCAACCCAGCCATATCAACCCTAACCCATCATACAGACCATCCAACCCAGACATATCAACCCTAACCCATCATACAGACCATCCAACCCAGCCATATCAACCCTAACCCATCATACAGACCATCCATCCAACCCATATCAACCCTAACCCATCATACAGACCATCCATTCAACCCATATCAACCCTAACCCATCATACAGGCCATCCATCCCAGCCATATCAACCCTAACCCATCATACAAACCATCCAACCCAGCCATATCAACCCTAACCCATCATACAGACCATCCAACCCAGCCATATCAACCCTAACCCATCATACAGACGATCCAACCCAGCCATATCAACTCTAACCCATCATACAGGCCATCCAACCCAGACATATCAACCCTAACCCATCATACAGACCATCCAACCCAGCCATATCAACCCTAACCCATCATACAGGCCATCCAACCCAGACATATCAACCCTAACCCATCATACAGACCATCCAACCCAGACATATCAACCCTAACCCATCATACAGACCATCCAACCCGGCCATATCACATCAATACAATATACACTAACCATCCAACCCAGACATATCAACTCTAACCCATGATACAGACCATCCATCCAACCCATATCAACCCTAACACATCATACAGACCATCCATCCAACCCATATCAACCCTAACCCATCATACAGGCCATCCAACCCAGACATATCAACCCTAACCCATCATACAGACCATCCAACCCAGCCATATCACATCAATACAATATACACTAACCATCCAACCCAGACATATCAACCCTAACCCATCATACAGACCATCCAACCCAGCCATATCAACCCTAACCCATCATACAGACCATCCAACCCAGCCATATCAACCCTAACCCATCATACAGGCCATCCAACCCAGACATATCAACCCTAACCCATCAAACAGACCATCCAACCCAGCCATATCAACCCTAACCCATCATACAGACCATCCAACCCAGCCATATCAACCCTAACCCATCATACAGACCATCCAACCCAGCCATATCAACCCTAACCCATCATACAGACCATCCAACCCAGCCATATCAACCCTAACCCATCATACAGACCATCCAACCCAGCCATATCAACCCTAACCCATCATACAGACCATCCAACCCAGCCATATCAACCCTAACCCATCATACAGACCATCCAACCCAGCCATATCAACCCTAACCCATCATACAGACCATCCAACCCAGCCATATCAACCCTAACCCATCATACAGGCCATCCATCCAACCCATATCAACCCTAACCCATCATACAGGCCATCCAACCCAGACATATCAACCCTAACCCATCATACAGACCATCCAACCCAGCCATATCACATCAATACAATATACACTAACCATCCAACCCAGACATATCAACTCTAACCCATCATACAGACCATCCATCCATCCAACCCATATCAACCCTAACCCATCATACAGACCATCCATTCAACCCATATCAACCCTAACCCATCATACAGGCCATCCATCCCAGCCATATCAACCCTAACCCATCATACAAACCATCCAACCCAGCCATATCAACCCTAACCCATCATACAGACCATCCAACCCAGCCATATCAACCCTAACCCATCATACAGACGATCCAACCCAGCCATATCAACTCTAACCCATCATACAGGCCATCCAACCCAGACATATCAACCCTAACCCATCATACAGACCATCCAACCCAGACATATCAACCCTAACCCATCATACAGACCATCCAACCCAGCCATATCAACCCTAACCCATCATACAGACCATCCAACCCAGCCATATCAACCCTAACCCATCATACAGACCGTCCAACCCAGCCATATCACATCAATACAATATACACTAACCATCCAACCCAGACATATCAACCCTAACCCATCATACAGACCATCCAACCCAGCCATATCAACCCTAACCCATCATACAGGCCATCCAACCCAGACATATCAACCCTAACCCATCAAACAGACCATCCAACCCAGCCATATCAACCCTAACCCATCATACAGACCATCCAACCCAGCCATATCAACCCTAACCCATCATACAGACCATCCAACCCAGCCATATCAACCCTAACCCATCATACAGACCATCCAACCCAGCCATATCAACCCTAACCCATCATACAGGCCATCCATCCAACCCATATCAACCCTAACCCATCATACAGGCCATCCAACCCAGACATATCAACCCTAACCCATCATACAGACCATCCAACCCAGCCATATCAACCCTAACCCATCATACAGACCATCCAACCCAGACATATCAACCCTAACCCATCAAACAGACCATCCAACCCAGCCATATCAACCCTAACCCATCATACAGACCATCCAACCCAGACATATCAACCCTAACCCATCATACAGGCCATCCAACCCAGACATATCAACCCTAACCCATCATACAGACCATCCAACCCAGACATATCAACCCTAACCCATCAAACAGACCATCCAACCCAGCCATATCAACCCTAACCCATCATACAGGCCATCCAACCCAGACATATCAACCCTAACCCATCATACAGACCATCCAACCCAGACATATCAACCCTAACCCATCAAACAGACCATCCAACCCAGCCATATCAACCCTAACCCATCATACAGGCCATCCAACCCAGACATATCAACCCTAACCCATCATACAGACCATCCAACCCAGACATATCAACCCTAACCCATCATACAGACCATCCAACCCAGCCATATCAACCCTAACCCATCATACAGACCATCCAACCCAGCCATATCAACCCTAACCCATCATACAGACCATCCAACCCAGCCATATCAACCCTAACCCATCATACAGGCCATCCATCCAACCCATATCAACCCTAACCCATCATACAGGCCATCCAACCCAGACATATCAACCCTAACCCATCATACAGACCATCCAACCCAGCCATATCACATCAATACAATATACACTAACCATCCAACCCAGACATATCAACTCTAACCCATCATACAGACCATCCATCCATCCAACCCATATCAACCCTAACCCATCATACAGACCATCCATTCAACCCATATCAACCCTAACCCATCATACAGGCCATCCATCCCAGCCATATCAACCCTAACCCATCATACAAACCATCCAACCCAGCCATATCAACCCTAACCCATCATACAGACCATCCAACCCAGCCATATCAACCCTAACCCATCATACAGACGATCCAACCCAGCCATATCAACTCTAACCCATCATACAGGCCATCCAACCCAGACATATCAACCCTAACCCATCATACAGACCATCCAACCCAGACATATCAACCCTAACCCATCATACAGACCATCCAACCCAGCCATATCAACCCTAACCCATCATACAGACCATCCAACCCAGCCATATCAACCCTAACCCATCATACAGACCGTCCAACCCAGCCATATCACATCAATACAATATACACTAACCATCCAACCCAGACATATCAACCCTAACCCATCATACAGACCATCCAACCCAGCCATATCAACCCTAACCCATCATACAGGCCATCCAACCCAGACATATCAACCCTAACCCATCAAACAGACCATCCAACCCAGCCATATCAACCCTAACCCATCATACAGACCATCCAACCCAGCCATATCAACCCTAACCCATCATACAGACCATCCAACCCAGCCATATCAACCCTAACCCATCATACAGACCATCCAACCCAGCCATATCAACCCTAACCCATCATACAGGCCATCCATCCAACCCATATCAACCCTAACCCATCATACAGGCCATCCAACCCAGACATATCAACCCTAACCCATCATACAGACCATCCAACCCAGCCATATCAACCCTAACCCATCATACAGACCATCCAACCCAGACATATCAACCCTAACCCATCAAACAGACCATCCAACCCAGCCATATCAACCCTAACCCATCATACAGACCATCCAACCCAGACATATCAACCCTAACCCATCATACAGGCCATCCAACCCAGACATATCAACCCTAACCCATCATACAGACCATCCAACCCAGACATATCAACCCTAACCCATCAAACAGACCATCCAACCCAGCCATATCAACCCTAACCCATCATACAGGCCATCCAACCCAGACATATCAACCCTAACCCATCATACAGACCATCCAACCCAGACATATCAACCCTAACCCATCAAACAGACCATCCAACCCAGCCATATCAACCCTAACCCATCATACAGGCCATCCAACCCAGACATATCAACCCTAACCCATCATACAGACCATCCAACCCAGACATATCAACTCTAACCCATCATACAGACCATCCATCCAACCCATATCAACCCTAACACATCATACAGACCATCCATCCAACCCATATCAACCCTAACCCATCATACAGACCATCCAACCCAGCCATATCAACCCTAACCCATCATACAGGCCATCCAACCCAGCCATATCAACCCTAACCCATCATACAGACCATCCAACCCAGCCATATCAACTCTAACCCATCATACAGACCATCCAACCCAGTCATATCACATCAATACAATATACACTAACCATCCAACCCAGCCATATCAACCCTAACCCATCATACAGACCATCCAACCCAGCCATATCAACCCTAACCCATCATACAGACCATCCAACCCAGCCATATCAACCCTAACCCATCATACAGACCATCCAACCCAGCCATATCAAACCTAACCCATCATACAGACCATCCAACCCAGACATATCAACCCTAACCCATTATACAGACCATCCAACCCAGCCATATCAACCCTAACCCATCATACAGACCATCCAACCCAGCCATATCATCCCCATTACCCGGTCTCCTGCCCCCTCTATCCTGTCTCCTCTACCCATGTGCCCTCTACCCTGTTTCAATTCAGAAACAAGCTGAGTCTGCTATTATTGTCATGCTGCTCAGATGAACCCTAATACAAGAGAGAGAGCTGGTCCAGCAGAGAAGCTATATTTGGCAGCAGAGCCCTCCCTTTCCCTCAGAACCAAGCATCACTGTTGCTATGGGACCAAGGCACTTCATACTGTATATCTGGATCCAAACACAAACCAGATGCCAACAATGTGCTCTCTCTTTTTCTCTCCCTCTCTGCAGGACCACACTCTTAAACATTGGACAACATGTTACAGTAGTCATCACTATTAAGAACATACAGCCATAATCAAGAGAAGATACATGATAAATATATGATCAATGCCGACCGGTGCATTCATTAGCCGGTAGTATTATCCGTTTGATAATCAGATCCAGTGATTGGCTCACCTGTGAAGAGGCCTTGTGATGGAGGATACGTGCCCAGCAGCGAGGCGAGAGATGAGACCTGCCGCTAACCTGGAGACGAGACAGGGGGGGATCAGGGGGAGGAACCGGGAGAGGGCGACAGCGGAGCAGAGATGTCGGAGACGGAGACGACAGACACAAACAAGCAGTAATGAACAGATGGCTCGTGGATGCGCATAGAGGTTGCTATGGGCGTTGCTGTAGCCTGCCTGCTGAAACGCGCGATGTTGTTGATGATGAGGATGAGCAGTCCGTTTTGTCGTGATGGTGAAAATATATCATCCGATGAAAATATTTCAGGTAGCGAGGATCCACGTTGCAGATTAGCGCGAAGAATATCAGGGAAATAACAAATAACAGGGCTGGGGATGGAAGATCCTTTGCTTGCAGAGCGGAGAGAGACCGTCACAGCGGATCCGTGCGTGGCTTTGTCGTAGCGAGTCACCACGCTGCTCGTGCTGATGCTGCAGTTGCTAGGGCGCGTGGTGCAGATGATCTCCACGAACCAAGGCGCGCGTGTGCGGAGCGATGCATAGACCTACCGTATAAATAACAGTGCGGTGGTTTCCATGCGGTCTAAAACCCACCGGTCTATATGGGTTTAACAGTCAGGGAACGGATTATTTTAAATTACAGAACAAAAACAGGGCCTGAAATCAAATAGACTTTGAGGCAGTTGTCAGCAACACACAATATAACGGATATAGTCCATGAACCAGGGGTTCGGTCAGGCTCACTTAGGGAAACGATGTCTCAGTGATTTTTCTGAAGGTCTATGTGCCTAGAGTTGGAAAATGTGTGATAGCAGTATAGATAGCAGTGCAGCAATAGCAGTGCAGCAATGGTAGTATGTATGTGATAACGAGTGGTTTTATCCCTCCACCCCATACATCTTTCCCATAGGGATTTTACCCTCAGACAGGAACAAAACGCCTTGTTTTATCCCTCCACCCCATACATCTTTCCCATAGGGATTTTACCCTAGAACAGGAACAAAACACAAGTGTAAAGGAATGAATAAGAATATGTACATATCAATATATAGATGAGCAATGGCCGAACGGCATAGGCAAGATGCAGTAGATGGTATAGAGTATACTATATACATATGAGATGAGTAATGTAGGGTATGTAAACATTATATAAAGTGGCATTGTAAATTGACTAGTGATACATTTACTGCCAGGTCGCAGTTGGAAATGAGAACCTGTTCTCAACTGGCCTACCTGGTTAAATAAAGGTAAAAAATAAAATGACATCCAATTTTTTATTAATAAAGTGATTTGGGTCAGTATGTTGGCAGCATCTACTAAATGTTAGTGGTGGCTGTTTTACAGTCTGATGGCCTTGAGATAGAAGCTGTTTTTCAGTGTCTCGGTCCCTGCTTTGATGCACCTGTACTGACCTGGGCAGCAGCTACTAAATGTTAGTGGTGGCTGTTTTACAGTCTGATGGCCTTGAGATAGAAGCTGTTTTTCAGTGTCTCGGTCCCTGCTTTGATGCACCTGTACTGACCTGGGCAGCATCTACTAAATGTTAGTGGTGGCTGTTTTACAGTCTGATGGCCTTGAGATAGAAGCTGTTTTTCAGTGTCTCGGTCCCTGCTTTGATGCACCTGTACTGACCTGGGCAGCAGCTACTAAATGTTAGTGGTGGCTGCTTTACAGTCTGATGGCCTTGAGATAGAAGCTGTTTTTCAGTGTCTCGGTCCCTGCTTTGATGCACCTGTACTGACCTGGGCAGCAGCTACTAAATGTTAGTGGTGGCTGTTTTACAGTCTGATGGCCTTGAGATAGAAGCTGTTTTTCAGTGTCTCGGTCCCTGCTTTGATGCACCTGTACTGACCTGGGCAGCAGCTACTAAATGTTAGTGGTGGCTGCTTTACAGTCTGATGGCCTTGAGATAGAAGCTGTTTTTCAGTGTCTCGGTCCCTGCTTTGATGCACCTGTACTGACCTGGGCAGCAGCTACTAAATGTTAGTGGTGGCTGCTTTACAGTCTGATGGCCTTGAGATAGAAGCTGTTTTTCAGTGTCTCGGTCCCTGCTTTGATGCACCTGTACTGACCTGGGCAGCAGCTACTAAATGTTAGTGGTGGCTGTTTTACAGTCTGATGGCCTTGAGATAGAAGCTGTTTTTCAGTGTCTCGGTCCCTGCTTTGATGCACCTGTACTGACCTGGGCAGCAGCTACTAAATGTTAGTGGTGGCTGCTTTACAGTCTGATGGCCTTGAGATAGAAGCTGTTTTTCAGTGTCTCGGTCCCTGCTTTGATGCACCTGTACTGACCTGGGCAGCAGCTACTAAATGTTAGTGGTGGCTGCTTTACAGTCTGATGGCCTTGAGATAGAAGCTGTTTTTCAGTGTCTCGGTCCCTGCTTTGATGCACCTGTACTGACCTGGGCAGCAGCTACTAAATGTTAGTGGTGGCTGTTTTACAGTCTGATGGCCTTGAGATAGAAGCTGTTTTTCAGTGTCTCGGTCCCTGCTTTGATGCACCTGTACTGACCTGGGCAGCAGCTACTAAATGTTAGTGGTGGCTGCTTTACAGTCTGATGGCCTTGAGATAGAAGCTGTTTTTCAGTGTCTCGGTCCTTGCTTTGATGCAACTGTACTGACCTCGCCTTCTGGATAATAGCGGGGTGAACAGGCAGTGGCTCGGGTGGTTGTTGTCCTTGATGATCTTTTTGGCCTTCCTGTGACATCGGGTGATGTCGTGGAGGGCAGGTAGTTTGCCCCCGTGCATGAAAGCCCCAGCTGTTCTGGATGACTGTGTGCTTAGGCACTCTGTAGCCAAGCTGAGTTAGACCTTTAATAAACAGGTTAACATTCACAAGGCTGCAGAGCCAGACGGGTTACCAGGACGTGTACCCAGAGCATGTGCTGACCAGCTCTGAGTACACGTCCTGGTAACCCGTCTGGCCCTGCAGCCTTGTGAATGTTAAGCCCCCCCTCGTCTGTTCTATCTTGCCTATGCAGCGTGTATCCCGCTAGCTAAATATCCATGTCGTCATTCAGCCACGATTCCGTGAAGCATAGGATATTACACTTTTTGATGTCCCGTTGGTAGGATATTCGTGATCGTACCTCGTCTAGTTTATTGTCCAATGATTGCACGTTGGTGAGTAATATTGACGGTAACGGCAGCTTTCCTAGATGTCCTGATATCGAGAAGCTCTTTGTTTAATCCGAGGTGGGTGATCGCTGTCCTGATATCTAGAAGCTCTTTGTCTAATCCGAGGTGAGTGATCGCTGTCCTGATATCCAGAAGCTCTTTGTCTAATCCGAGGTGAGTGATCGCTGTCCTGATATCCAGAAGCTCTTTGTCTAATCCAAGGTGAGTGATCGCTGTCCTGATATCTAGAAGCTCTTTGTCTAATCCGAGGTGAGTGATCGCTGTCCTGATATCCAGAAGCTCTTTGTCTAATCCAAGGTGAGTGATCGCTGTCCTGATATCCAGAAGCTCTTTGTCTAATCTGAGGTGAGTGATCGCTGTCCTGATATCTAGAAGCTCTTTGTCTAATCTGAGGTGAGTGATCGCTGTCCTGACATCCAGAAGCTCTTTGTCTAATCCGAGGTGGGTGATCGCTGTCCTGACATCCAGAAGCTCTTTTCTGACATAAGATATGGTTGCAGAAACATTATGTACAAAATCATTTACAAATATCGTGAAAAAAAACACAATTGGTTAGGAGACCGTAAAGCGGCAGCCATCTCCTCCGGCGCCATTTTCATTTTTGATAATCATCATCTAACAGGGGAAGGGAAGGGAGAGGAGATACCTTATCATCATCTAACAGGGGAAGGGAAGGGAGATACCTAATCATCATCTAACAGGGGAAGGGAGAGGAGATACCTAATCATCATCTAACAGGGGAAGGGAAGGGAGAGGAGATACCTTATCATCATCTAACAGGGGAAGGGAGAGGAGATACCTAATCATCATCTAACAGGGGAAGGGAGAGGAGATACCTAATCATCATCTAACAGGGGAAGGGAGAGGAGATACCTAATCATCATTAACAGGGGAAGGGAAGGGAGAGGAGATACCTAATCATCATCTAACAGGGGAAGGGAGAGGAGATACCTAATCATCATCTAACAGGGGAAGGGAGAGGAGATACCTAATCATCATTAACAGGGGAAGGGAAGGGAGAGGAGATACCTAATCATCATCTAACAGGGGAAGGGAGAGGAGATACCTAATCATCATCTAACAGGGGAAGGGAGAGGAGATGCCTAATCATCATTAACAGGGGAAGGGAGAGGAGATACCTAATCATCATCTAACAGGGGAAGGGAGATACCTAATCATCATCTAACAGGGAAAGGGAAGGGAGAGGAGATAACTTATCATCATTAACAGGGGAAGGGAGAGGAGATACCTAATCATCATTAACAGGGGAAGGGAGAGGAGATACCTTATCATCTTCTAACAGGGAAAGGGAGAGGAGATACCTGATCATCATCTAACAGGGAAAGGGAGAGGAGATACCTAATCATCATCTAACAGGGGAAGGGAGAGGAGATACCTAATCATCATTAACAGGGGAAGGGAGAGGAGATACCTTATCATCTTCTAACAGGGAAAGTGAGAGGAGATACCTGATCATCATCTAACAGGGAAAGGGAGAGGAGATACCTTATCATCATCTAACAGGGAAAGGGAGAGGAGATACCTAATCATCATCTAACAGGGGAAGGGAAGGGAGATACCTAATCATCATCTAACAGGGGAAGGGAAGGGAGATACCTAATCATCATTAACAGGGGAAGGGAAGGGAGAGGAGATACCTAATCATCATCTAACAGGGGAAGGGAGAGGAGATACCTAATCATCATCTAACAGGGGAAGGGAGAGGAGATACCTAATCATCATCTAACAGGGAAAGGGAGAGGAGATACCTAATCATCATCTAACAGGGAAAGGGAGAGGAGATACCTAATCATCATCTAACAGGGGAAGGGAGAGGAGATACCTAATCATCATCTAACAGGGAAAGGGAGAGGAGATACCTAATCATCATCTAACAGGGGAAGGGAAGGGAGAGGAGATACCTAATCATCATCTAACAGGGGAAGGGAGAGGAGATACCTAATCATCATCTAACAGGGGAAGGGAGAGGAGATACCTAATCATCATCTAACAGGGAAAGGGAGAGGAGATACCTAATCATCATCTAACAGGGGAAGGGAGAGGAGATACCTAATCATCATCTAACAGGGAAAGGGAAGGGAGAGGAGATACCTAATCATCATCTAACAGGGAAAGGGAGAGGAGATACCTAATCATCATCTAACAGGGGAAGGGAAGGGAGAGGAGATACCTAATCATCATCTAACAGGGGAAGGGAGAGGAGATACCTAATCATCATCTAACAGGGGAAGGGAGAGGAGATACCTAATCATCATCTAACAGGGAAAGGGAGAGGAGATACCTAATCATCATCTAACAGGGGAAGGGAGAGGAGATACCTAATCATCATCTAACAGGGAAAGGGAAGGGAGAGGAGATACCTAATCATCATCTAACAGGGGAAGGGAGAGGAGATACCTAATCATCATCTAACAGGGAAAGGGAGAGGAGATACCTTATCATCATCTAACAGGGGAAGGGAAGGGAGAGGAGATACCTAATCATCATCTAACTGGGGAAGGGAGAGGAGATACGTAATCATCATCTAACAGGGGAAGGGAGAGGAGATACCTAATCATCATCTAACAGGGGAAGGGAGAGGAGATACCTAATCATCATCTAACAGGGGAAGGGAGAGGAGATACCTAATCATCATCTAACAGGGGAAGGGAAGGGAGATACCTAATCATCATCTAACAGGGGAAGGGAAGGGAGAGGAGATACCTAATCATCATCTAACAGGGGAAGGGAGAGGAGATACCTAATCATCATCTAACAGGGGAAGGGAAGGGAGAGGAGATACCTAATCATCATCTAACAGGGGAAGGGAAGGGAGAGGAGATACCTAATCATCATCTAACAGGGGAAGGGAAGGGAGAGGAGATACCTAATCATCATCTAACAGGGGAAGGGAAGGGAGAGGAGATACCTAATCATCATCTAACAGGGGAAGGGAGAGGAGATACCTAATCATCATCTAACAGGGGAAGGGAAGGGAGAGGAGATACCTAATCATCATCTAACAGGGGAAGGGAAGGGAGAGGAGATACCTAATCATCATCTAACAGGGGAAGGGAAGGGAGAGGAGATACCTAATCATCATCTAACAGGGGAAGGGAGAGGAGATACCTAATCATCATCTAACAGGGGAAGGGAGAGGAGATACCTAATCATCATCTAACAGGGGAAGGGAAGGGAGATACCTAATCATCATCTAACAGGGGAAGGGAGAGGAGATACCTAATCATCATCTAACAGGGAAAGGGAGAGGAGATACCTAATCATCATCTAACAGGGGAAGGGAGAGGAGATACCTAATCATCATCTAACAGGGGAAGGGAAGGGAGAGGAGATACCTAATCATCATCTAACAGGGGAAGGGAGAGGAGATACCTAATCATCATCTAACAGGGGAAGGGAAGGGAGAGGAGATACCTAATCATCATCTAACAGGGGAAGGGAGAGGAGATACCTAATCATCATCTAACAGGGGAAGGGAGAGGAGATACCTAATCATCATCTAACAGGGGAAGGGAAGGGAGATACCTAATCATCATCTAACAGGGGAAGGGAAGGGAGAGGAGATACCTAATCATCATCTAACAGGGAAAGGGAGAGGAGATACCTTATCATCATCTAACAGGGGAAGGGAAGGGAGAGGAGATACCTAATCATCATCTAACTGGGGAAGGGAGAGGAGATACCTAATCATCATCTAACAGGGGAAGGGAGAGGAGATACCTAATCATCATCTAACAGGGGAAGGGAGAGGAGATACCTAATCATCATCTAACAGGGGAAGGGAGAGGAGATACCTAATCATCATCTAACAGGGGAAGGGAGAGGAGATACCTAATCATCATCTAACAGGGGAAGGGAGAGGAGATACCTAATCATCATCTAACAGGGGAAGGGAAGGGAGATACCTAATCATCATCTAACAGGGGAAGGGAAGGGAGAGGAGATACCTAATCATCATCTAACAGGGGAAGGGAGAGGAGATACCTAATCATCATCTAACAGGGGAAGGGAAGGGAGAGGAGATACCTAATCATCATCTAACAGGGGAAGGGAAGGGAGAGGAGATACCTAATCATCATCTAACAGGGGAAGGGAAGGGAGATACCTAATCATCATCTAACTGGGGAAGGGAGAGGAGATACCTAATCATCATCTAACTGGGGAAGGGAGAGGAGATACCTAATCATCATCTAACAGGGGAAGGGAAGGGAGATACCTAATCATCATCTAACTGGGGAAGGGAGAGGAGATACCTAATCATCATCTAACAGGGGAAGGGAAGGGAGATACCTAATCATCATCTAACTGGGGAAGGGAGAGGAGATACCTAATCATCATCTAACAGGGGAAGGGAGAGGAGATACCTAATCATCATCTAACAGGGGAAGGGAGAGGAGATACCTAATCATCATCTAACAGGGGAAGGGAAGGGAGATACCTAATCATCATCTAACAGGGGAAGGGAGAGGAGATACCTAATCATCATCTAACAGGGGAAGGGAGAGGAGATACCTAATCATCATTAACAGGGGAAGGGAAGGGAGAGGAGATACCTAATCATCATCTAACAGGGGAAGGGAGAGGAGATACCTAATCATCATCTAACAGGGGAAGGGAGAGGAGATACCTAATCATCATTAACAGGGGAAGGGAAGGGAGAGGAGATACCTAATCATCATCTAACAGGGGAAGGGAGAGGAGATACCTAATCATCATCTAACAGGGGAAGGGAGAGGAGATACCTAATCATCATTAACAGGGGAAGGGAAGGGAGAGGAGATACCTAATCATCATCTAACAGGGGAAGGGAGAGGAGATACCTAATCATCATCTAACAGGGGAAGGGAGAGGAGATACCTAATCATCATTAACAGGGGAAGGGAGAGGAGATACCTAATCATCATCTAACAGGGGAAGGGAGATACCTAATCATCATCTAACAGGGAAAGGGAAGGGAGAGGAGATAACTTATCATCATTAACAGGGGAAGGGAGAGGAGATACCTAATCATCATTAACAGGGGAAGGGAGAGGAGATACCTTATCATCTTCTAACAGGGAAAGGGAGAGGAGATACCTGATCATCATCTAACAGGGAAAGGGAGAGGAGATACCTTATCATCATCTAACAGGGAAAGGGAAGGGAAGGGAGATACCTAATCATCATCTAACAGGGGAAGGGAAGGGAGAGGAGATACCTAATCATCATCTAACAGGGGAAGGGAAGGGAGAGGAGATACCTAATCATCATCTAACAGGGAAAGGGAGAGGAGATACCTTATCATCATCTAACAGGGGAAGGGAAGGGAGAGGAGATACCTAATCATCATCTAACTGGGGAAGGGAGAGGAGATACCTAATCATCATCTAACAGGGGAAGGGAGAGGAGATACCTAATCATCATCTAACAGGGGAAGGGAGAGGAGATACCTAATCATCATCTAACAGGGGAAGGGAAGGGAGAGGAGATACCTAATCATCATCTAACAGGGGAAGGGAGAGGAGATACCTAATCATCATCTAACAGGGGAAGGGAGAGGAGATACCTAATCATCATCTAACAGGGGAAGGGAGAGGAGATACCTAATCATCATCTAACAGGGGAAGGGAAGGGAGATACCTAATCATCATCTAACAGGGGAAGGGAAGGGAGAGGAGATACCTAATCATCATCTAACAGGGGAAGGGAGAGGAGATACCTAATCATCATCTAACAGGGGAAGGGAGAGGAGATACCTAATCATCATCTAACAGGGGAAGGGAGAGGAGATACCTAATCATCATCTAACAGGGGAAGGGAGAGGAGATACCTAATCATCATCTAACAGGGGAAGGGAAGGGAGAGGAGATACCTAATCATCATCTAACAGGGGAAGGGAGAGGAGATACCTAATCATCATCTAACAGGGGAAGGGAGAGGAGATACCTAATCATCATCTAACAGGGGAAGGGAGAGGAGATACCTAATCATCATCTAACTGGGGAAGGGAAGGGAGAGGAGATACCTAATCATCATCTAACAGGGGAAGGGAAGGGAGAGGAGATACCTAATCATCATCTAACAGGGGAAGGGAAGGGAGATACCTAATCATCATCTAACAGGGGAAGGGAAGGGAGAGGAGATACCTAATCATCATCTAACAGGGGAAGGGAGAGGAGATACCTAATCATCATCTAACAGGGGAAGGGAGAGGAGATACCTAATCATCATCTAACAGGGGAAGGGAGAGGAGATACCTAATCATCATCTAACAGGGGAAGGGAAGGGAGAGGAGATACCTAATCATCATCTAACAGGGGAAGGGAGAGGAGATACCTAATCATCTAACAGGGGAAGGGAGAGGAGATACCTAATCATCATCTAACAGGGGAAGGGAAGGGAGAGGAGATACCTAATCATCATCTAACAGGGGAAGGGAGAGGAGATACCTAATCATCATCTAACAGGGGAAGGGAGAGGAGATACCTAATCATCATCTAACAGGGAAAGGGAGAGGAGATACCTAATCATCATCTAACAGGGGAAGGGAAGGGAGAGGAGATACCTAATCATCATCTAACAGGGGAAGGGAAGGGAGAGGAGATACCTAATCATCATCTAACAGGGGAAGGGAGAGGAGATACCTAATCATCATCTAACTGGGGAAGGGAAGGGAGATACCTAATCATCATCTAACAGGGAAAGGGAAGGGAGAGGAGATACCTAATAATCATCTAACAGGGGAAGGGAGAGGAGATACCTAATCATCATCTAACAGGGGAAGGGAGAGGAGATACCTAATCATCATCTAACAGGGAAAGGGAGAGGAGATACCTAATCATCATCTAACAGGGGAAGGGAGAGGAGATACCTAATCATCATCTAACAGGGGAAGGGAGAGGAGATACCTAATCATCATCTAACAGGGGAAGGGAAGGGAGATACCTAATCATCATCTAACAGGGGAAGGGAGAGGAGATACCTAATCATCATCTAACAGGGGAAGGGAGAGGAGATACCTAATCATCATCTAACAGGGGAAGGGAGAGGAGATACCTAATCATCATCTAACAGGGGAAGGGAGAGGAGATACCTAATCATCATCTAACAGGGGAAGGGAGAGGAGATACCTAATCATCATCTAACAGGGGAAGGGAGAGGAGATACCTAATCATCATCTAACAGGGGAAGGGAAGGGAGAGGAGATACCTAATCATCATCTAACAGGGGAGGGGAGAGGAGATACCTAATCATCATTAACAGGGGAAGGGAAGGGAGAGGAGATACCTAATCATCATCTAACAGGGGAGGGGAGAGGAGATACCTAATCATCATCTAACAGGGGAAGGGAGAGGAGATACCTAATCATCATCTAACAGGGGAAGGGAGAGGAGATACCTAATCATCATCTAACAGGGAAAGGGAGAGGAGATACCTAATCATCATCTAACAGGGGAAGGGAGAGGAGATACCTAATCATCATCTAACAGGGGAAGGGAAGGGAGATACCTAATCATCATCTAACAGGGGAAGGGAGAGGAGATACCTAATCATCATCTAACAGGGGAAGGGAGAGGAGATACCTAATCATCATCTAACAGGGAAAGGGAGAGGAGATACCTAATCATCATCTAACAGGGGAAGGGAGAGGAGATACCTAATCATCATCTAACAGGGGAAGGGAAGGGAGATACCTAATCATCATCTAACAGGGGAAGGGAGAGGAGATACCTAATCATCATCTAACAGGGGAAGGGAGAGGAGATACCTAATCATCATCTAACAGGGAAAGGGAGAGGAGATACCTAATCATCATCTAACAGGGGAAGGGAAGGGAGAGGAGATACCTAATCATCATCTAACAGGGGAAGGGAAGGGAGAGGAGATACCTAATCATCATCTAACAGGGGAAGGGAGAGGAGATACCTAATCATCATCTAACAGGGGAAGGGAAGGGAGAGGAGATACCTAATCATCATCTAACAGGGGAAGGGAGAGGAGATACCTAATCATCATCTAACAGGGGAAGGGAAGGGAGATACCTAATCATCATCTAACAGGGGAAGGGAAGGGAGAGGAGATACCTAATCATCATCTAACAGGGGAAGGGAGAGGAGATACCTAATCATCATCTAACAGGGGAAGGGAGAGGAGATACCTAATCATCATCTAACAGGGGAAGGGAAGGGAGATACCTAATCATCATCTAACAGGGGAAGGGAGAGGAGATACCTAATCATCATCTAACAGGGGAAGGGAGAGGAGATACCTAATCATCATCTAACAGGGAAAGGGAAGGGAGAGGAGATACCTAATCATCATCTAACAGGGGAAGGGAGAGGAGATACCTAATCATCATCTAACAGGGGAAGTTGTTAACTATACCACTGTGTTTTATATATTTATTAAAATGTTTTTGTTTTGTCAAACCTGTAGTGTTCATCATATTAACATGGCAGGTCAGAGTTAACCCTTACAGAGCACCTGTAGTGTTCATCATATTAACATGGCAGGTCAGAGTTAACCCTTACAAAGCATAGGTCCGTTGTTGTTGCAATACACAAACATATATTTCTCATACAAATGCAAGATACCAAAACAGAAAGCTAATTTGATCCTCTCTGAAGCAGCACTAAAACAGACAGCCCCTGACACAGACTTCAGGTCCTGCACGGCCTAGATCCACTGCACCCTGCGTCTGCTGGCATGTAGCTACAACACGCAGCCCAGCCCCACACACACGTTGCAAACACACGCCAACACATCCATAGTCCACATGGTACAGATTCACAAGACAGGGAAAACAGTTCCAGCATGATTCAGAAGGTTTGCTTTAAAAACAGTTGGATTCCCAGCAGACAGAATTGTGGGAATCAGAGATTCTTTGTTGAAAGAGAGGTGTTGTTGTTGCTGTTCGTCCATTTCTGAACAGATGCATCCTGCTTCTCTTGATTGTAGTCCCAGAATCCCAGTGTTCTCTGGTGATTGTAGTCTCAGAATCCCAGCGTTCTCTGGTGATTGTAGTCCCAGAATCCCAGTGTTCTCTGGTGATTGTAGTCCCAGAATCCCAGTGTTCTCTGGTGATTGTAGTCCCAGAATCCCAGTGTTCTCTGGTGATTGTAGTCCCAGAATCCCAGTGTTCTCTGGTGATTGTAGTTTCCCCCAGTCCTTTCTGGTGATTGTAGTCCCCCCCCCCAGTCCTTTCTGGTGATTGTAGTCCCCCCCCAGTCCTGTCTGGTGATTGTAGTCCCCCCCAGTCCTGTCTGGTGATTGTAGTCCCCCCCCAGTCCTGTCTGGTGATTGTAGTCCCCCCCCCATTCCTGTCAGGTGATTGTAGTCCCCCCCCCAGTCCTGTCAGGTGATTGTAGTCCCCCCCACTCCTGTCAGGTGATTGTAGTCCCCCCCAGTCCTGTCTGGTGATTGTAGTCCCCCCCAGTCCTGTCTGGTGATTGTAGTCCCCCCCAGTCCTGTCTGGTGATTGTAGTCCCCCCCAGTCCTGTCTGGTGATTGTAGTCCCAGTCCTGTCTGGTGATTGTAGCCCCCCCCCCAGTCCTGTCAGGTGATTGTAGTCCCAGTCCTGTCAGGTGATTGTAGCCCCCCCCCCAGTCCTGTCAGGTGATTGTAGCCCCCCCCCAGTCCTGTCAGGGGATTGTAGTCCCAGTCCTGTCTGGTGATTGTAGCCCCCCCCCAGTCCTGTCAGGTGATTGTAGCCCCCCCCCCAGTCCTGTCAGGGGATTGTAGTCCCAGTCCTGTCTGGTGATTGTAGCCCCCCCCCAGTCCTGTCAGGTGATTGTAGCCCCCCCCCAGTCCTGTCAGGTGATTGTAGCCCCCCCCCAGTCCTGTCAGGTGATTGTAGTCCCCCCCAGTCCTGTCAGGTGATTGTAGTCCCAGTCCTGTCAGGTGATTGTAGCCCCCCCCCAGTCCTGTCAGGTGATTGTAGTCCCAGTCCTGTCAGGTGATTGTAGTCCCAGAGTTCCAGTAAACAGAGAAAGCCCACTGACATTACAACTGTGGGTAGTACTTCAGTTGTTTGATTTAAGGAGAGGGTTTACAGACTGAATAAAATATTGAGTTGGTGTCCATTTATAAGTGCAACACAGAGATTATATTAAAACATTTAAACAAGTGTTAAAAACATGATGAAAGCACCTAAAAGCTGTATCCTATTGCACAATTTAAATCATGATACAAAATCAAACATGAACAGATGAAAAAAGTGGATAATTGTGTCTTTAAGACCATAGAGTCAGTCATGTCTGGAGCAAAGTCCTTATGGTGCTGAAAGACAGAGCAAATACCATGACTGTTTAAAGGCTCCAGAGCAGCCTCCCTCATGGTCACAGGCTGAGATTTCAACTGGAGAAGGCCCCATTATACACATAGACAAATGAAACCACAAGGAAGAGATTGCTGCATAGCTGGATTCAACTTAAAGCAATGTCATCAAAAAGACACAAAGCGAGAGAGACAAACGGGACACAACCAACTGCTGTTACAACACTGCTTCCTCCTGCTGTCAGAACAACACTACTGTCTGTGTTGTCCCTCTGAAGGTCAGAGTTCAGAGGCGGGTGTCGCTGGGTTCAGAGGTCAGATAGACAGCGGAGCTGGACTTGGGCCGGGCCTGACCTTCTCCCCTGTTGTTGTTCACCTCTGACCCCTTGGTATCTGTGATGACCCAGGTGGCGGGTCGCCAGCGCTTCAGGGAGTACGGTGTCTTCACACGCTTCTTAATCTTCTCCCCTGTTCCCTGGTTCTGGACCAAGGCCTCCCCTGAAACACAAACACAGGGTTAAGGTCAGGGGGTAAGGGTTAAGGTCAGGGGGTAAGGGGTAGGGTCAGGCTGTGAGGGTCAGGGTCAGGCTGTGAGGGTCAGGGTCAGGCTGTGAGGGGTAGGGTCAGGCTGTGAGGGGTAAGGTCAGGCTGTGAGGGGTAGGGTCAGGCTGTGAGGGGTAGGGTCAGGCTGTGAGGGGTAGGGTCAGGCTGTGAGGGGTAGGGTCAGGCTGTGAGGGGTAAGGTCAGGCTGTGAGGGGTAGGGTCAGGCTGTGAGGGGTAGGGTCAGGCTGTGAGGGTGCTTTGCTCACCCAGTGAGACCAGGTCTCTGGTGGTGAAGGACAGGTCCAGGGAGTTGGGTCTCTCCGGCCGCCGGCCTCCTTTAGGCTGCCTGAGTAGGGCTTCACCTCTCATGGGGACAGGGTTGGGGTCAGGTCCAGACAAGGAACCAGACACAGAACTCTCCCCCAGGGAGCAGGGGGTCTCTCCACTGGTACTTCCTCCTGCTCCCTCCTCCTCTTCCTCTCCTCCCCCATCACTCTCCCCCTCCCCCAGTACCAGTCCGTTGCTGTTGTTGTTGTTGTTGTTGGGCCGTGCGTTAGAGGAGTGGACATCTGGTTGTCCTGTCTCTCTGCTCAGCAAGGGTTGGTGTTCATCTGGGCTGGCAGTGATCAGCCCCAGCTGGCCGTCCTCAGAGCTCTGGGGGTTCGTGCTCTGACTTAGAATGAGCCCCACCGTGCTGCTGGCGCCCCCTGCTGGCAAGGACCCGGCCGCGTGCCCGTTCACAGAGAGGTCCCGTAGGACCAGCAGGTTGTTGGTGGCGCTGACCCGGTGGGGCTCAGAGACGGCGGTGACGTTGGACACGCCGTTGGTCTTAGCTCCGCCCTCTACCTGTCGTAGGTTGGACTTGCCACGTCGACCAAATTTAAACCTCAGAGAGGATGAGTCTTTCTTAGGCGGCTTGGTGCGGAGCAGCAGGCTGGAGGGTCGTTTGGGGAGGTTTTGCTGCTTGGGGAGAGGGAACACGGCGGGGGGAGACGCCTCGGCAGCCATCTTGATGAAAGGGAAGAGCAGGGAGGAGGAGGCGGGGCTCAGCAGGTCCGGAGAACAGAACTGTTTCTGGCTGTGTTCCATCAGGTTCTCATCAGAACTCTCCTTCAGGTTCTTATCCACCTCCCTGGGGTCCAGCTTGGTGGTCTCCAGATCCTCCTGGGTCAGGGTCAGGTGGAGGTTAGGGTTGGGGTCATGACCCTGGCTGGACTCTGAGATGAAGGTCATGGTGGTGAGGGAAGAGGAGGTTCCAGCGGAGGGGTTGCCGGGGAGACGGGCGTGAGCCGCCTGCTGCCGCTCGTAGTTTATAGAGTTCCTGTTCCTCTCTCCAGCCACACCTCCATCTCTCGTCCGGCCAATCAAAGCGGAGGGGGCGTCGCTGTGTGTGCTCTTGGTCGTGCCGTCCTGCTCCTCGATGTAGGACGAGGCAGGGTCAGGGCCGGACTGTGGCCCCATGCGGTTTCTGTTGGGGCCACAGACACGTTAACAACACAACAGGTACTTATCACCAAGGAGGACTACAAGGTGTGTGTGTGTCGTTGTGCAGTGCAGTTGGTATGAGTAGGTGTGTGTGTGTGTGTCGTTGTGCAGTGCAGTTGGTATGAGTAGGTGTGTGTGTGTGTGTCGTTGTGCAGTGCAGTTGGTATGAGTAGGTGTGTGTGTGTGTGTCGTTGTGCAGTGCAGTTGGTATGAGTAGGTGTGTGTGTGTGTGTCGTTGTGCAGTGCAGTTGGTATGAGTAGGTATGTGTGTGTGTGTGTCGTTGTGCAGTGCAGTTGGTATGAGTAGGTTGTGTGTGTGTGTCGTTGTGCAGTGCAGTTGGTATGAGTAGGTGTGTGTGTGTGTGTCGTTGTGCAGTGCAGTTGGTATGAGTAGGTGTGTGTGTGTGTGTGTCGTTGTGCAGTGCAGTTGGTATGAGTAGGTGTGTGTGTGTGAGGTACAGATGGGTTGAGTGGAGGGTGTGTATAGTGTCTATACCTATCATTGAACAGTGTGGTACAGTGGAGGGTGTGTATAGTGTCTATACCTATCATTGAACAGTGTGGTACAGTGGAGGGTGTGTATAGTGTCTATACCTATCATTGAACAGTGTGGTACAGTGGAGGGTGTGTATAGTGTCTGTACCTATCATTGAACAGTGTGGTACAGTGGAGGGTGTGTATAGTGTCTGTACCTATCATTGAACAGTGTGGTACAGTGGAGGGTGTGTATAGTGTCTGTACCTATCATTGAACAGTGTGGTACAGTGGAGGGTGTGTATAGTGTCTATACCTATCATTGAACAGTGTGGTACAGTGGAGGGTGTGTATAGTGTCTGTACCTATCATTGAACAGTGTGGTACAGTGGAGGGTGTGTATAGTGTCTGTACCTATCATTGAACAGTGTGGTACAGTGGAGGGTGTGTATAGTGTCTGTACCTATCATTGAACAGTGTGGTACAGTGGAGGGTGTGTATAGTGTCTGTACCTATCATTGAACAGTGTGGTACAGTGGAGGGTGTGTATAGTGTCTATACCTATCATTGAACAGTGTGGTAAAGTGGAGGATGTGTATATTGTCTATACCTATCATTGAACAGTGTGGTACAGTGGAGGGTGTGTATAGTGTCTATACCTATCATTGAACAGTGTGGTACAGTGGAGGGTGTGTATAGTGTCTATACCTATCATTGAACAGTGTGGTACAGTGGAGGGTGTGTATAGTGTCTATACCTATCATTGAACAGTGTGGTACAGTGGAGGGTGTGTATAGTGTCTGTACCTATCATTGAACAGTGTGGTACAGTGGAGGGTGTGTATAGTGTCTGTACCTATCATTGAACAGTATGGTACAGTAGAGGGTGTGTATAGTGTCTGTACCTATCATTGAACAGTATGGTACAGTAGAGGGTGTGTATAGTGTCTGTACCTATCATTGAACAGTGTGGTACGGTGGAGGGTGTGTATAGTGTCTGTACCTATCATTGAACAGTGTGGTACAGTGGAGGGTGTGTATAGTGTCTATACCTATCATTGAACAGTGTGGTACAGTGGAGGGTGTGTATAGTGTCTATACCTATCATTGAACAGTGTGGTACAGTGGAGGGTGTGTATAGTGTCTATACCTATCATTGAACAGTGTGGTACAGTGGAGGGTGTGTATAGTGTCTATACCTATCATTGAACAGTGTGGTACAGTGGAGGGTGTGTATAGTGTCTGTACCTATCATTGAACAGTGTGGTACAGTGGAGGGTGTGTATAGTGTCTGTACCTATCATTGAACAGTATGGTACACAGTAGAGGGTGTGTATAGTGTCTGTACCTATCATTGAACAGTATGGTACAGTAGAGGGTGTGTATAGTGTCTGTACCTATCATTGAACAGTGTGGTACGGTGGAGGGTGTGTATAGTGTCTGTACCTATCATTGAACAGTGTGGTACAGCTGCTACCAGTAGGGTTGAGTGTGGGGCTGACAGACTTGGACTGGTCCCAGATCAGCAGTAGTTCAGCCATGCGCTCCTCTGCACACTGAGCGGTCAGCCTGGCCTCAGCATCCTGGTCCCAACAGTCCTCCATGGTCTCCTTCAGGGACCGCACCGCCTGAGGGAAGGTTACAGAGGATAACACATACCACACCACACCACACCATACACCACACCATACACCACACCATACACCATACACCACACCATACCACACCATACACCACACCACACCACAGGTCTCACCAGGCTGTTTTCCTTCCAGGCCTCGGGGAACTTGGGTCTCTGTTTCTCTCTGGATACCAGGACCTGCATGTCCTCAAAGGAAGGGTGGTTCCCCGCCTCGGCCTGGAACGCCACCTGGAGGTCTGGGACTGATTCTCCTGGAGAGAAATGAGGAACCAGAACACTAAGGTGGAAATTCAATACTGTGATTTGACAACTAATTGTGGTCAGGAGTAAGTTTCTCTGGGCTCCCGAGTGGCGCAGCTGTCTAAGTCACTGCATCTCAGTGCTAGAGGCATCACTACAGACCCTGGTTCAGTGGTCTAAGACACTGCATCTCAGTGCTAGAGGCGTCACTACAGACCCTGGTTCAGCGGTCTAAGACACTGCATCTCAGTGCTAGAGGCGTCGCTACAGACCCTGGTTCAGCGGTCTAAGACACTGCATCTCAGTGCTAGAGGCGTCGCTACAGACCCTGGTTAGATTCCAGGCTGTATCACATCCGGCCGTGACTTGGACTCCCATAGTGCGGTCCACAATTGGCCCAGCGTCGTCCGGGTTAGGCTGGGGTAGGCCGTCATTGTAAATAAGAATTTGTTCTTAACTGACTTGCCTAGTTAAGTACACCTCATGTACACCTCATGAAGGTCTCCCAGTAGACCAGGCCCAGGGTTAGAGGTCAGGGTTATTACCTGGGAAGAGGTCAGTACACCTCATGAAGGTCTCCCAGTAGACGAGGCCCAGGGCGTACATGTCCACCTGCTTCAGAGCCGACTCGCAGTCCCTCAGGTTCACAGCCCCCTCCAGAACCTCTGGGGCCATGTAGCGGACTGTACCCACCTGAAGAGAGACAGAACCAGGGTTTAAATACATAAACCCTAACCACCCAATCCAGAATGTCCCAAGCCATGTAGAAGTCAGATCCCACCGGGGAGAGACAGACGTGGGTTTCAAAGGGTTCTATGGTCTCACCTCACTGATGACATGGGTTTCAAAAGGTTCTATGGTCTCACCTCACTGATTAAATTGGTTTCAAAGGATTCTATGGTCTCACCTCACTGAGGACATGGATTTCAAAGGGTTCTGTGGTCTCACCTCAGTGATTAAATTGGTTTCAAAGGCCTCCATGGTCTCACCTCACTGATTAAATTGGTTTCAAAGGGTTCTGTGGTCTCATCTCACTGATTAAACTGGTTTCAAAGGGTTCTGTGGTCTAACCTCACTGATTAAATTGGTTTCAAAGGGTTCTATGGTCTCACCTCACTGATTAAATTGGTTTGAAAGGATTCTGTGGTCTCACCGCACTGATTAAATTGGTTTCAAAGGGCTCCATGGTCTCACCTCACTGATGACATGGGTTTCAAAGGGTTCTATGGTCTCAGCTCACTGATTAAATTGGTTTCAAAGGCCTCCATGGTCTCACCTCACTGATTAAATTGGTTTCAAAGGGTTCTGTGGTCTCATCTCACTGATTAAATTGGTTTCAAAGGGTTCTGTGGTCTCACATCACTGATGACATGAATTTCAAAGGGTTCTATGGTCTCACCTCACTGATTAAATTGGTTTCAAAGGGTTCAATGGTCTCACCTCACTGAGGACATGGATTTCAAAGGGTTCTGTGGTCTCACCTCAGTGATTAAATTGGTTTCAAAGGGTTCTGTGGTCTCACCTCACTGATTAAATTGGTTTCAAAGGGTTCAATGGTCTCACCTCACTGAGGACATGGATTTCAAAGGGTTCTGTGGTCTCACCTCAGTGATTAAATTGGTTTCAAAGGGTTCAATGGTCTCACCTCACTGATGACATGGATTTCAAAGGGTTCTGTGGTCTCAACTCACTCATGGCATGGGTTTCAAAGGGTTCTATAGTCTCACCTCACCGATGACATGGGTTCCAAAGGGTTCTATGGTCTCACCTCACTGATGACATGGATTTCAAAGGGTTCTATGGTCTCACCTCACTGATTAAATTGGTTTCAAAGGGTGCTATGGTCTCACCTCAGTGATGACATGGGTTCCAAAGGGTTCTATGGTCTCCCCTCACTGATTACATGGATTTCAAAGGGTTCTATGGTCTCACCTCACTCATGACATGGGTTTCAAAGGGTTCTATAGACTCACCTCACCGATGACATGGGTTCCAAAGGGTTCTATGGTCTCACCTCACTGATGACATGGATTTCAAAGGGTTCTATGGTCTCACCTCACTGATTAAATTGGTTTCAAAGGGTGCTATGGTCTCACCTCACTCATGACATGGGTTTCAAAGGGTTCTATAGTCTCAGCTCACTGATGACATGGGTTCCAAAGGGTTCTATGGTCTCACCTCACTGATTAAATTGGTTTCAAAGGGCTCCATGGTCTCACCTCACTGATTAAATTGGTTTCAAAGGGTTCTATTGTCTCACCTCACTGATTAAATTGGTTTCAAAGGGTTCTGTGGTCTCATCTCACTGATTAAATTGGTTTCAAAGGGTTCTATGGTCTCACCTCCCTGATGACATGGATTTCAAAGGGTTCTATGGTCTCACCTCACTGATTAAATTGGTTTCAAAGGGTTCTATGGTCTCACCTCACTGAGGACATGGATTTCAAAGGGTTCTGTGGTCTCACCTCACTGATTAAATTGGTTTCAAAGGGTTCTGTGGTCTCACCTCACTGATTAAATTGGTTTCAAAGGGTGCTATGGTCTACCCTCACTGATGACATGGGTTCCAAAGGGTTCTATGGTCTACCCTCACTGATTAAATTGGTTTCAAAGTGCTCCATGGTCTCACCTCACTGATTAAATTGGTTTCAAAGGGCTCCATGGTCTCACCTCACTGATTAAATTGGTTTCAAAGGGCTTCATGGTCTCACCTCACTGATGAAATTGGTTTCAAAGGGTTCTATGGTCTCAATACACTGATGACATGGATTTCAAAGGGTTCTATGGTCCCACCTCACTGATTAAATTGGTTTCAAAGGGTTCTATGGTCTCACCTCACTCATGACATGGGTTTCAAAGGGTTCTATAGTCTCACCTCACTGATGACATGGGTTCCAAAGGGTTCTATGGTCTCACCTCACTGATTTAATTGGTTTCAAAGGGCTCCATTGTCTCACCTCACTGATTAAATTGGTTTCAAAGGGTTCTATGGTCTCACCTCACTGATTAAATTGGTTTCAAAGGGCTCCATGGTCTCACCTCACTGATTAAATTGGTTTCAAAGGGTTCTATTGTCTCACCTCACTGATTAAATTGGTTTCAAAGGGTTCTGTGGTCTCATCTCACTGATTAAATTGGTTTCAAAGGGTTCTATGGTCTCACCTCCCTGATGACATGGATTTCAAAGGGTTCTATGGTCTCACCTCACTGATTAAATTGGTTTCAAAGGGTTCTATGGTCTCACCTCACTGAGGACATGGATTTCAAAGGGTTCTGTGGTCTCACCTCAGTGATTAAATTGGTTTCAAAGGGTTCTGTGGTCTCACCTCACTGATTAAATTGGTTTCAAAGGGTTCTGTGGTCTCACCTCACTGATTAAATTGGTTTCAAAGGGTGCTATGGTCTACCCTCACTGATGACATGGGTTCCAAAGGGTTCTATGGTCTACCCTCACTGATTAAATTGGTTTCAAAGTGCTCCATGGTCTCACCTCACTGATTAAATTGGTTTCAAAGGGCTCCATGGTCTCACCTCACTGATTAAATTGGTTTCAAAGGGCTTCATGGTCTCACCTCACTGATGAAATTGGTTTCAAAGGGTTCTATGGTCTCAATACACTGATGACATGGATTTCAAAGGGTTCTATGGTCCCACCTCACTAATTAAATTTGTTTCAAAGGGTTCTATGGTCTCACATCACTCATGACATGGGTTTCAAAGGGTTCTATGGTCTCACCTCACTCATGACATGGGTTTCAAAGGGTTCTATAGACTCACCTCACCGATGACATGGGTTCCAAAGGGTTCTATGGTCTCACCTCACTGATGACATGGATTTCAAAGGGTTCTATGGTCTCACCTCACTGATTAAATTGGTTTCAAAGGGTGCTATGGTCTCACCTCACTCATGACATGGGTTTCAAAGGGTTCTATAGTCTCAGCTCACTGATGACATGGGTTCCAAAGGGTTCTATGGTCTCACCTCACTGATTAAATTGGTTTCAAAGGGCTCCATGGTCTCACCTCACTGATTAAATTGGTTTCAAAGGGTTCTATTGTCTCACCTCACTGATTAAATTGGTTTCAAAGGGTTCTGTGGTCTCATCTCACTGATTAAATTGGTTTCAAAGGGTGCTATGGTCTCACCTCAGTGATGACATGGGTTCCAAAGGGTTCTATGGTCTCCCCTCACTGATTACATGGATTTCAAAGGGTTCTATGGTCTCACCTCACTCATGACATGGGTTTCAAAGGGTTCTATAGACTCACCTCACCGATGACATGGGTTCCAAAGGGTTCTATGGTCTCACCTCACTGATGACATGGATTTCAAAGGGTTCTATGGTCTCACCTCACTGATTAAATTGGTTTCAAAGGGTGCTATGGTCTCACCTCACTCATGACATGGGTTTCAAAGGGTTCTATAGTCTCAGCTCACTGATGACATGGGTTCCAAAGGGTTCTATGGTCTCACCTCACTGATTAAATTGGTTTCAAAGGGCTCCATGGTCTCACCTCACTGATTAAATTGGTTTCAAAGGGTTCTATTGTCTCACCTCACTGATTAAATTGGTTTCAAAGGGTTCTGTGGTCTCATCTCACTGATTAAATTGGTTTCAAAGGGTTCTATGGTCTCACCTCCCTGATGACATGGATTTCAAAGGGTTCTATGGTCTCACCTCACTGATTAAATTGGTTTCAAAGGGTTCTATGGTCTCACCTCACTGAGGACATGGATTTCAAAGGGTTCTGTGGTCTCACCTCACTGATTAAATTGGTTTCAAAGGGTTCTGTGGTCTCACCTCACTGATTAAATTGGTTTCAAAGGGTGCTATGGTCTACCCTCACTGATGACATGGGTTCCAAAGGGTTCTATGGTCTCACCTCACTGATGAAATTGGTTTCAAAGGGTTCTATGGTCTCAATACACTGATGACATGGATTTCAAAGGGTTCTATGGTCCCACCTCACTGATTAAATTGGTTTCAAAGGGTTCTATGGTCTCACCTCACTCATGACATGGGTTTCAAAGGGTTCTATAGTCTCACCTCACTGATGACATGGGTTCCAAAGGGTTCTATGGTCTCACCTCACTGATTTAATTGGTTTCAAAGGGCTCCATTGTCTCACCTCACTGATTAAATTGGTTTCAAAGGGTTCTATGGTCTCACCTCACTGATTAAATTGGTTTCAAAGGGCTCCATGGTCTCACCTCACTGATTAAATTGGTTTCAAAGGGTTCTATTGTCTCACCTCACTGATTAAATTGGTTTCAAAGGGTTCTGTGGTCTCATCTCACTGATTAAATTGGTTTCAAAGGGTTCTATGGTCTCACCTCCCTGATGACATGGATTTCAAAGGGTTCTATGGTCTCACCTCACTGATTAAATTGGTTTCAAAGGGTTCTATGGTCTCACCTCACTGAGGACATGGATTTCAAAGGGTTCTGTGGTCTCACCTCAGTGATTAAATTGGTTTCAAAGGGTTCTGTGGTCTCACCTCACTGATTAAATTGGTTTCAAAGGGTTCTGTGGTCTCACCTCACTGATTAAATTGGTTTCAAAGGGTGCTATGGTCTACCCTCACTGATGACATGGGTTCCAAAGGGTTCTATGGTCTACCCTCACTGATTAAATTGGTTTCAAAGTGCTCCATGGTCTCACCTCACTGATTAAATTGGTTTCAAAGGGCTCCATGGTCTCACCTCACTGATTAAATTGGTTTCAAAGGGCTTCATGGTCTCACCTCACTGATGAAATTGGTTTCAAAGGGTTCTATGGTCTCAATACACTGATGACATGGATTTCAAAGGGTTCTATGGTCCCACCTCACTAATTAAATTTGTTTCAAAGGGTTCTATGGTCTCACCTCACTCATGACATGGGTTTCAAAGGGTTCTATAGTCTCACCTCACTGATGACATGGGTTCCAAAGGGTTCTATGGTCTCACCTCACTGATTTAATTGGTTTCAAAGGGCTCCATGGTCTCACCTCACTGATTAAATTGGTTTCAAAGGGTTCTATGGTCTCACCTCACTGATTAAATTGGTTTCAAAGGGCTCCTTGGTCTCACCTCACTGATTAAATTGGTTTCAAAGGGTTCTATGGTCTCACCTCACTGATTAAATTGGTTTCAAAGGGCTCCATGGTCTCACCTCACTGATTAAATTGGTTTCAAAGGGCTCCATGGTCTCACCTCACTGATTAAATTGGTTTCAAAGGGTTATGTGGTCTCACCTCACTGATTAAATTGGTTTCAAAGGGTTCTATGGTCTCACCTCACTGAGGACATGGGTTCTATGGTCTCACCTCACTGAGGACATGGATTTCAAAGGGTTCTGTGGTCTCACCTCACTGATTAAATTGGTTTCAAAGGGTTATATTGTCTCACCTCACTGATGACATGGATTTCAAAGGGTTCTGTGGTCTCCCCTCACTGATGACATGGATTTCAAAGGGTTCTATGGTCTCACCTCACTCATGACATGGGTTTCAAAGGGTTCTATAGTCTCACCTCACCGATGACATGGGTTCCAAAGGGTTCTATGGTCTCACCTCACTGATGACATGGATTTCAAAGGGTTCTATGGTCTCACCTCACTGATTAAATTGGTTTCAAAGGGTGTTATGGTCTCACCTCACTCATGACATGGGTTTCAAAGGGTTCTATAGTCTCAGCTCACTGATGACATGGATTTCAAAGGGTTCTATGGTCTCACCTCACTGATTAAATTGGTTTCAAAGGGCTCCATGGTCTCACCTCACTGATTAAATTGGTTTCAAAGGGTTCTATTGTCTCACCTCACTGATTAAATTGGTTTCAAAGGCCTCCATGGTCTCACCTCACTGATTAAATTGGTTTCAAAGGGTTCTGTGGTCTCATCTCACTGATTAAATTGGTTTCAAAGGGTTCTATGGTCTCACCTCCCTGATGACATGGATTTCAAAGGGTTCTATGGTCTCACCTCACTGATTAAATTGGTTTCAAAGGGTTCTATGGTCTCACCTCACTGAGGACATGGATTTCAAAGGGTTCTGTGGTCTCACCTCAGTGATTAAATTGGTTTCAAAGGGTTATATTGTCTCACCTCACTGATGACATGGATTTCAAAGGGTTCTATGGTCTCCCCTCACTGATGACATGGATTTCAAAGGGTTCTGTGGTCTCACCTCAGTGATTAAATTGGTTTCAAAGGGTTATATTGTCTCACCTCACTGATGACATGGATTTCAAAGGGTTCTATGGTCTCCCCTCACTGATGACATGGATTTCAAAGGGTTCTATGGTCTCACCTCACTCATGACATGGGTTTCAAAGGGTTCTATAGTCTCACCTCAGTGATGACATGGGTTCCAAAGGGTTCTATGGTCTCCCCTCACTGATGACATGGATTTCAAAGGGTTCTATGGTCTCACCTCACTCATGACATGGGTTTCAAAGGGTTCTATAGTCTCACCTCACCGATGACATGGGTTCCAAAGGGTTCTATGGTCTCACCTCACTGATGACATGGATTTCAAAGGGTTCTATGGTCTCACCTCACTGATTAAATTGGTTTCAAAGGGCTCCATGGTCTCACCTCACTGATTAAATTGGTTTCAAAGGGTTCTATAGTCTCACCTCACTGATTAAATTGGTTTCAAAGGCCTCCATGCTCTCACCTCACTGATTAAATTGGTTTCAAAGGGTTCTGTGGTCTCATCTCACTGATTAAATTGGTTTCAAAGGGTTCTATCAAATCAAATCAAATTTATTTATATAGCCCTTCGTACATCAGCTGATATCTCAAAGTGCTGTACAGAAACCCAGCCTAAAACCCCAAACAGCAAGCAATGCAGGTGTAGAAGCACGGTCTCACCTCCCTGATGACATGGATTTCAAAGGGTTCTATGGTCTACCCTCACTGATTAAATTGGTTTCAAAGGGCTCCATGGTCTCACCTCACTGATTAAATTGGTTTCAAAGGGTTCTATGGTCTCACCTCACTGATTAAATTGGTTTCAAAGGGCTCCATGGTCTCACCTCACTGATTAAATTGGTTTCAAAGGGTTCTATGGTCTCACCTCACTGATTAAATTGGTTTCAAAGGGCTCCATGGTCTCACCTCACTGATTAAATTGGTTTCAAAGGGCTCCATGGTCTCACCTCACTGATTAAATTGGTTTCAAAGGGTTATGTGGTCTCACCTCACTGATTAAATTGGTTTCAAAGGGTTCTATGGTCTCACCTCACTGAGGACATGGGTTCTATGGTCTCACCTCACTGAGGACATGGATTTCAAAGGGTTCTGTGGTCTCACCTCACTGATTAAATTGGTTTCAAAGGGTTATTTTGTCTCACCTCACTGATGATATGGATTTCAAAGGGTTCTGTGGTCTCACCTCAATGATTAAATTGGTTTCAAAGGGTTATATTGTCTCACCTCACTCATGACATGGGTTTCAAAGGGTCCAATGGTCTCACCTCACTGAGGACATGGATTTCAAAGGGTTCTGTGGTCTCACCTCAGTGATTAAATTGGTTTCAAAGGGTTCTGTGGTCTCACCTCACTGATTAAATTGGTTTCAAAGGGTTATATTGTCTCACCTCACTGATGACATGGATTTCAAAGGGTTCTATGGTCTCACCTCACTCATGACATGGGTTTCAAAGGGTTCTATAGTCTCACCTCACCGATGACATGGGTTCCAAAGGGTTCTATGGTCTCACCTCACTGATGACATGGATTTCAAAGGGTTCTATGGTCTCACCTCACTGATTAAATTGGTTTCAAAGGGTGTTATGGTCTCACCTCACTCATGACATGGGTTTCAAAGGGTTCTATAGTCTCAGCTCACTGATGACATGGATTTCAAAGGGTTCTATGGTCTCACCTCACTGATTAAATTGGTTTCAAAGGGCTCCATGGTCTCACCTCACTGATTAAATTGGTTTCAAAGGGTTCTATTGTCTCACCTCACTGATTAAATTGGTTTCAAAGGCCTCCATGGTCTCATCTCACTGATTAAATTGGTTTCAAAGGGTTCTATGGTCTCACCTCCCTGATGACATGGATTTCAAAGGGTTCTATGGTCTCACCTCACTGATTAAATTGGTTTCAAAGGGTTCTATGGTCTCACCTCACTGAGGACATGGATTTCAAAGGGTTCTGTGGTCTCACCTCACTGATTAAATTGGTTTCAAAGGGTTCTGTGGTCTCACCTCACTGATTAAATTGGTTTCAAAGGGTGCTATGGTCTACCCTCACTGATGACATGGGTTCCAAAGGGTTCTATGGTCTACCCTCACTGATTAAATTGGTTTCAAAGTGCTCCATGGTCTCACCTCACTGATTAAATTGGTTTCAAAGGGCTCCATGGTCTCACCTCACTGATTAAATTGGTTTCAAAGGGCTTCATGGTCTCACCTCACTGATGAAATTGGTTTCAAAGGGTTCTATGGTCTCAATACACTGATGACATGGATTTCAAAGGGTTCTATGGTCCCACCTCACTGATTAAATTGGTTTCAAAGGGTTCTATGGTCTCACCTCACTCATGACATGGGTTTCAAAGGGTTCTATAGTCTCACCTCACTGATGACATGGGTTCCAAAGGGTTCTATGGTCTCACCTCACTGATTTAATTGGTTTCAAAGGGCTCCATTGTCTCACCTCACTGATTAAATTGGTTTCAAAGGGTTCTATGGTCTCACCTCACTGATTAAATTGGTTTCAAAGGGCTCCATGGTCTCACCTCACTGATTAAATTGGTTTCAAAGGGTTCTATTGTCTCACCTCACTGATTAAATTGGTTTCAAAGGGTTCTGTGGTCTCATCTCACTGATTAAATTGGTTTCAAAGGGTTCTATGGTCTCACCTCCCTGATGACATGGATTTCAAAGGGTTCTATGGTCTCACCTCACTGATTAAATTGGTTTCAAAGGGTTCTATGGTCTCACCTCACTGAGGACATGGATTTCAAAGGGTTCTGTGGTCTCACCTCAGTGATTAAATTGGTTTCAAAGGGTTCTGTGGTCTCACCTCACTGATTAAATTGGTTTCAAAGGGTGCTATGGTCTACCCTCACTGATGACATGGGTTCCAAAGGGTTCTATGGTCTACCCTCACTGATTAAATTGGTTTCAAAGTGCTCCATGGTCTCACCTCACTGATTAAATTGGTTTCAAAGGGCTCCATGGTCTCACCTCACTGATTAAATTGGTTTCAAAGGGCTTCATGGTCTCACCTCACTGATGAAATTGGTTTCAAAGGGTTCTATGGTCTCAATACACTGATGACATGGATTTCAAAGGGTTCTATGGTCCCACCTCACTGATTAAATTGGTTTCAAAGGGTTCTATGGTCTCACCTCACTCATGACATGGGTTTCAAAGGGTTCTATAGTCTCACCTCACTGATTAAATTGGTTTCAAAGGGTTCTGTGGTCTCATCTCACTGATTAAATTGGTTTCAAAGGGTTCTATGGTCTCACCTCACTGATTTAATTGGTTTCAAAGGGCTCCATGGTCTCACCTCACTGATTAAATTGGTTTCAAAGGGTTCTATGGTCTCACCTCACTGATTAAATTGGTTTCAAAGGGCTCCTTGGTCTCACCTCACTGATTAAATTGGTTTCAAAGGGTTCTATGGTCTCACCTCACTGATTAAATTGGTTTCAAAGGGCTCCATGGTCTCACCTCACTGATTAAATTGGTTTCAAAGGGCTCCATGGTCTCACCTCACTGATTAAATTGGTTTCAAAGGGTTATGTGGTCTCACCTCACTGATTAAATTGGTTTCAAAGGGTTCTATGGTCTCACCTCACTGAGGACATGGGTTCTATGGTCTCACCTCACTGAGGACATGGATTTCAAAGGGTTCTGTGGTCTCACCTCACTGATTAAATTGGTTTCAAAGGGTTATATTGTCTCACCTCACTGATGACATGGATTTCAAAGGGTTCTGTGGTCTCCCCTCACTGATGACATGGATTTCAAAGGGTTCTATGGTCTCACCTCACTCATGACATGGGTTTCAAAGGGTTCTATAGTCTCACCTCACCGATGACATGGGTTCCAAAGGGTTCTATGGTCTCACCTCACTGATGACATGGATTTCAAAGGGTTCTATGGTCTCACCTCACTGATTAAATTGGTTTCAAAGGGTGTTATGGTCTCACCTCACTCATGACATGGGATTCAAAGGGTTCTATAGTCTCAGCTCACTGATGACATGGATTTCAAAGGGTTCTATGGTCTCACCTCACTGATTAAATTGGTTTCAAAGGGCTCCATGGTCTCACCTCACTGATTAAATTGGTTTCAAAGGGTTCTATTGTCTCACCTCACTGATTAAATTGGTTTCAAAGGCCTCCATGGTCTCACCTCACTGATTAAATTGGTTTCAAAGGGTTCTGTGGTCTCATCTCACTGATTAAATTGGTTTCAAAGGGTTCTATGGTCTCACCTCCCTGATGACATCGATTTCAAAGGGTTCTATGGTCTCACCTCACTGATTAAATTGGTTTCAAAGGGTTCTATGGTCTCACCTCACTGAGGACATGGATTTCAAAGGGTTCTGTGGTCTCACCTCAGTGATTAAATTGGTTTCAAAGGGTTATATTGTCTCACCTCACTGATGACATGGATTTCAAAGGGTTCTATGGTCTCCCCTCACTGATGACATGGATTTCAAAGGGTTCTGTGGTCTCACCTCAGTGATTAAATTGGTTTCAAAGGGTTATATTGTCTCACCTCAGTGATTAAATTGGTTTCAAAGGGTTATATTGTCTCACCTCACTGATGACATGGATTTCAAAGGGTTCTATGGTCTCCCCTCACTGATGACATGGATTTCAAAGGGTTCTATGGTCTCACCTCACTCATGACATGGGTTTCAAAGGGTTCTATAGTCTCACCTCAGTGATGACATGGGTTCCAAAGGGTTCTATGGTCTCCCCTCACTGATGACATGGATTTCAAAGGGTTCTATGGTTTCACCTCACTCATGACATGGGTTTCAAAGGGTTCTATAGTCTCACCTCACCGATGACATGGGTTCCAAAGGGTTCTATGGTCTCACCTCACTGATGACATGGATTTCAAAGGGTTCTATGGTCTCACCTCACTGATTAAATTGGTTTCAAAGGGCTCCATGGTCTCACCTCACTGATTAAATTGGTTTCAAAGGGTTCTATTGTCTCACCTCACTGATTAAATTGGTTTCAAAGGCCTCCATGCTCTCACCTCACTGATTAAATTGGTTTCAAAGGGTTCTGTGGTCTCATCTCACTGATTAAATTGGTTTCAAAGGGTTCTATCAAATCAAATCAAATTTATTTATATAGCCCTTCGTACATCAGCTGATATCTCAAAGTGCTGTACAGAAACCCAGCCTAAAACCCCAAACAGCAAGCAATGCAGGTGTAGAAGCACGGTCTCACCTCCCTGATGACATGGATTTCAAAGGGTTCTATGGTCTACCCTCACTGATTAAATTGGTTTCAAAGTGCTCCATGGTCTCACCTCACTGATTAAATTGGTTTCAAAGGGCTCCATGGTCTCACCTCACTGATTAAATTGGTTTCAAAGGGTTCTATGGTCTCACCTCACTGATTAAATTGGTTTCAAAGGGCTCCATGGTCTCACCTCACTGATTAAATTGGTTTCAAAGGGTTCTATGGTCTCACCTCACTGATTAAATTGGTTTCAAAGGATTCTATGGTCTCACCTCACTGAGGACATGGATTTCAAAGGGTTCTGTGGTCTCACCTCAGTGATTAAATTGGTTTCAAAGGCCTCCATGGTCTCACCTCACTGATTAAATTGGTTTCAAAGGGTTCTGTGGTCTCATCTCACTGATTAAACTGGTTTCAAAGGGTTCTGTGGTCTAACCTCACTGATTAAATTGGTTTCAAAGGGTTCTATGGTCTCACCTCACTGATTAAATTGGTTTGAAAGGATTCTGTGGTCTCACCGCACTGATTAAATTGGTTTCAAAGGGCTCCATGGTCTCACCTCACTGATGACATGGGTTTCAAAGGGTTCTATGGTCTCAGCTCACTGATTAAATTGGTTTCAAAGGCCTCCATGGTCTCACCTCACTGATTAAATTGGTTTCAAAGGGTTCTGTGGTCTCATCTCACTGATTAAATTGGTTTCAAAGGGTTCTGTGGTCTCACATCACTGAGGACATGGATTTCAAAGGGTTCTGTGGTCTCACCTCAGTGATTAAATTGGTTTCAAAGGGTTCTGTGGTCTCACCTCACTGATTAAATTGGTTTCAAAGGGTTCAATGGTCTCACCTCACTGAGGACATGGATTTCAAAGGGTTCTGTGGTCTCACCTCAGTGATTAAATTGGTTTCAAAGGGTTCAATGGTCTCACCTCACTGATGACATGGATTTCAAAGGGTTCTGTGGTCTCAACTCACTCATGGCATGGGTTTCAAAGGGTTCTATAGTCTCACCTCACCGATGACATGGGATCCAAAGGGTTCTATGGTCTCACCTCACTGATGACATGGATTTCAAAGGGTTCTATGGTCTCACCTCACTGATTAAATTGGTTTCAAAGGGTGCTATGGTCTCACCTCAGTGATGACATGGGTTCCAAAGGGTTCTATGGTCTCCCCTCACTGATTACATGGATTTCAAAGGGTTCTATGGTCTCACCTCACTCATGACATGGGTTTCAAAGGGTTCTATAGACTCACCTCACCGATGACATGGGTTCCAAAGGGTTCTATGGTCTCACCTCACTGATGACATGGATTTCAAAGGGTTCTATGGTCTCACCTCACTGATTAAATTGGTTTCAAAGGGTGCTATGGTCTCACCTCACTCATGACATGGGTTTCAAAGGGTTCTATAGTCTCAGCTCACTGATGACATGGGTTCCAAAGGGTTCTATGGTCTCACCTCACTGATTAAATTGGTTTCAAAGGGCTCCATGGTCTCACCTCACTGATTAAATTGGTTTCAAAGGGTTCTATTGTCTCACCTCACTGATTAAATTGGTTTCAAAGGGTTCTGTGGTCTCATCTCACTGATTAAATTGGTTTCAAAGGGTTCTATGGTCTCACCTCCCTGATGACATGGATTTCAAAGGGTTCTATGGTCTCACCTCACTGATTAAATTGGTTTCAAAGGGTTCTATGGTCTCACCTCACTGAGGACATGGATTTCAAAGGGTTCTGTGGTCTCACCTCACTGATTAAATTGGTTTCAAAGGGTTCTGTGGTCTCACCTCACTGATTAAATTGGTTTCAAAGGGTGCTATGGTCTACCCTCACTGATGACATGGGTTCCAAAGGGTTCTATGGTCTACCCTCACTGATTAAATTGGTTTCAAAGTGCTCCATGGTCTCACCTCACTGATTAAATTGGTTTCAAAGGGCTCCATGGTCTCACCTCACTGATTAAATTGGTTTCAAAGGGCTTCATGGTCTCACCTCACTGATGAAATTGGTTTCAAAGGGTTCTATGGTCTCAATACACTGATGACATGGATTTCAAAGGGTTCTATGGTCCCACCTCACTGATTAAATTGGTTTCAAAGGGTTCTGTGGTCTCACCTCACTCATGACATGGGTTTCAAAGGGTTCTATAGTCTCACCTCACTGATGACATGGGTTCCAAAGGGTTCTATGGTCTCACCTCACTGATTTAATTGGTTTCAAAGGGCTCCATTGTCTCACCTCACTGATTAAATTGGTTTCAAAGGGTTCGATGGTCTCACCTCACTGATTAAATTGGTTTCAAAGGGCTCCATGGTCTCACCTCACTGATTAAATTGGTTTCAAAGGGTTCTATTGTCTCACCTCACTGATTAAATTGGTTTCAAAGGGTTCTGTGGTCTCATCTCACTGATTAAATTGGTTTCAAAGGGTTCTATGGTCTCACCTCCCTGATGACATGGATTTCAAAGGGTTCTATGGTCTCACCTCACTGATTAAATTGGTTTCAAAGGGTTCTATGGTCTCACCTCACTGAGGACATGGATTTCAAAGGGTTCTGTGGTCTCACCTCAGTGATTAAATTGGTTTCAAAGGGTTCTGTGGTCTCACCTCACTGATTAAATTGGTTTCAAAGGGTTCTGTGGTCTCACCTCACTGATTAAATTGGTTTCAAGGGTGTGCTATGGTCTACCCTCACTGATGACATGGGTTCCAAAGGGTTCTATGGTCTACCCTCACTGATTAAATTGGTTTCAAAGTGCTCCATGGTCTCACCTCACTGATTAAATTGGTTTTCAAAGGGCTCCATGGTCTCACCTCACTGATTAAATTGGTTTCAAAGGGCTTCATGGTCTCACCTCACTGATGAAATTGGTTTCAAAGGGTTCTATGGTCTCAATACACTGATGACATGGATTTCAAAGGGTTCTATGGTCCCACCTCACTAATTAAATTTGTTTCAAAGGGTTCTATGGTCTCACCTCACTCATGACATGGGTTTTCAAAGGGTTCTATAGTCTCACCTCACTGATGACATGGGTTCCAAAGGGTTCTATGGTCTCACCTCACTGATTTAATTGGTTTCAAAGGGCTCCATGGTCTCACCTCACTGATATAAATTGGTTTCAAAGGGTTCTATGGTCTCACCTCACTGATTAAATTGGTTTTCAAAGGGCTCCTTGGTCTCACCTCACTGATTAAATTGGTTTCAAAGGGTTCTATGGTCTCACCTCACTGATTAATTGGTTTCAAAGGGCTCCATGGTCTCACCTCAATGATTAAAATTGGTTTCAAAGGGCTCCATGGTCTCACCTCACTGATTAAATTGGTTTCAAAGGGTTATGTGGTCTCACCTCACTGATTAAATTGGTGTCAAAGGGTTCTATGGTCTCACCTCACTGAGGACATGGGTTCTATGGTCCTCACCTCACTGAGGACATGGATTTCAAGGGTTCTGTGGTCTCACCTCACTGATTAAATTGGTTTCAAAGGGTTATATTGTCTCACCTCACTGATGGACATGGATTCAAAGGGTTCTGTGGTCTCCCCCTCACTGATGACATGGATTTCAAAGGGTTCTATGGTCTCACCTCACTCATGACATGGGTTTCAAAGGGTTCTATAGTCTCACCTCACCGATGACATGGGTTCCAAAGGGTTCTATGGTCTCACCTCACTGATGACATGGATTTCAAAGGGTTCTATGGTCTCACCTCACTGATTAAATTGGTTTCAAAAGGGCTCCATGGTCTCACCTCACTGATTAAATTGGTTTCAAAAGGGTTCTATTGTCTCACCTCACTGATTAAATTGGTTTCAAAGGCCTCCATGGTCTCACCTCACTGATTAAATTGGTTTCAAAGGGTTCTGTGGTCTCATCTCACTGATTAAATTGGTTTCAAAGGGTTCTATGGTCTCACCTCCCTGATGACATGGATTTCAAAGGGTTCTATGGTCTCACCTCACTGATTAAATTGGTTTCAAAGGGTTCTATGGTCTCACCTCACTGAGGACATGGATTTCAAAGGGTTCTGTGGTCTCACCTCAGTGATAAATTGGTTTCAAAGGGTTATATTGTCTCACCTCACTGAATGACATGGATTTCAAAGGGTTCTATGGTCTCCCCTCACTGATGACATGGATTTCAAAGGGTTCTGTGGTCTCACCTCAGTGATTAAACTTGGTTTCAAAGGGTTATATGGTCTCACCTCACTCATGACATGGGTTTCAAAGGGTTCTATAGTCCTCACCTCACTGATGACATGGGTTCCAAAGGGTTCTATGGTCTCACCTCACCTGATTTAATTGGTTTCAACGGGCCCTCCATGGTCTCACCTCACTGATTAAATTGGTTTAAGGGTTCTATGGTCTCACCTCACTGATTAAATTGGTTTCAAACAGGGCTCCTTGGTCTCACCTCACTCGATTAAATTGGTTTCAAAGGGTTCTATGCGTCTCACCTCACTGATTAAATTGGTTTCAACAGGGCCTCCATGGTCTCACCTCACTGATTTAAATTGGTTTCAAAGGGCTCCATGGTCTCACCTCACTGATTAAATTGGTTTCAAAGGGTTAGATGGTCTCACCTCACTGATTAAATTGGTTTCAAAGGGTTCTATGGCTCACCTCACTGAGGACATGGGTTCTATGGTCTCAACCTCACTGAGGACATGGATTTCAAAGGGTTCTGTGGGTCTCACATCACTGATTAAATTGGTTTCAAAGGGTTATATTGTCTCACCTCACTGATGACAGTGATTTCAAAGGGTTCTGTCGTCTCCCCTCACTGATGACATGGATTTCAAAGGGTTCTATGGTCTCACCTCACTCATGACATGGGTTTCAAAGGGTTCTATAGTCTCACCTCACCGATGACATGGTTCCAAAGGGTTCTATGGTCTCACCTCACTGATGACATGGATTTCAAAGGGTTCTATGGTCTCACCTCACTGATTAAATTGGTTTCAAAGGGTGTTATGGTCTCACCTCACTCATGACATGGGTTTCAAAGGGTTCTATAGTCTCAGCTCACTGATGACATGGATTTCAAAGGGTTCTATGGTCTCACCTCACTGATTAAATTGGTTTCAAAGGGCTCCATGGTCTCACCTCACTGATTAAATTGGTTTCATCAAAGGGTTCTATTGTCTCACCTCACTGCATTAACATTGGTTTCAAAGGCCTCCATGGTCTCACCTCACTGATTAAATTGGTTTCAAGGGTTCTGTGGTCTCATCTCACTGATTAAATTGGTTTCAAAGGGTTCTATGGTCTCACCTCCCTGATGACATGGATTTCAAAGGGTTCTATGGTCTCACCCTCACTGATTAAATTGGTTTCAAAGGGTTCTATTGGTCTCACCCTCACTGAGGACATGGATTTCAAAGGGTTCTGTGGTCTCACCTCAGTGATTAAATTGGTTTCAAAGGGTTATATTGTCTCACCTCACTGATGACATGGATTTCAAAGGGTTCTATGGTCTCCCCTCACTGATGACATGGATTTCAAAGGGTTCTGTGGTCTCACCTCAGTGATTAAAATTGGTTTCAAAGGGTTATATTGTCTCACCTCACTGATGACATGGATTTCAAAGGGTTCTATGGTCTCCCCTCACTGATGACATGGATTTTCAAAGGGTTCTATGGTCTCACCTCACTCATGACATGGGTTTCAAAGGGTTCTATAGTCTCACCTCAGTGATGACATGGGTTCCAAAGGGTTCTATGGTCTCCCCTCACTGATGACATGGATTTCAAAGGGTTCTATGGTCTCACCTCACTCATGACATGGGTTTCAAAGGGTTCTATAGTCTCACCTCACCCGATGACATGGGTTCCAAGGGTTCTATGGTCTCACCTCACTGATGACATGGATTTCAAAGGGTTCTATGGTCTCACCTCACTGATTAAATTGGTTTCAAAGGGCTCCATGGTCTCACCCCACTGATTAAATTGGTTTCAAAGGGTTCTATTGTCTCACCTCACTGATTAAATTGTTTCAAGGCCTCCATGCTCTCACCTCACTGATTAAATTGGTTTCAAAGGGTTCTGTGGTCTCATCTCACTGATTAAATTGGTTTCAAAGGGGTTCTATCAAATCAAATCAAATTTATTTATATAGCCCTTCGTACATCAGCTGATATCTCAAAGTGCTGGTACAGAAACCCAGCCTAAAACCCCAACAGCAAGCAATGCAGGTGTAGAAGCACGGTCTCACCTCCCTGATGACATGGATTTCAAAGGGTTCTATGGTCTACCCTCACTGATTAACTTGGTTTCAAAGGGCTCCATGGTCTCACCTCACTGATTAATTGGTTTCAAAGGGTTCCATGGTCTCACCTCACTGATTATAATTGGTTTTCAAAGGGCTCCATGGTCTCACCTCACTGATTAATTGGTTTCAAAGGGTTCTATGGTCTCACCTCACTGATTAAATTGGTTTCAAAGGGCTCCATGGTCTCACCTCACTGATTAAATTGTTTCAAAGGGCTCCATGGTCTCACTCACTGATTAAATCGGTTTCACAAGGGTTATGTGGTCTCACCTCACTGATAAATTGGTTTCAAAGGGTTCTATGGTCTCACCTCACTGAGGACATGGGTTCTTGGTCTCACCTCACTGAGGACATGGATTTCAAAGTGTTCTGTGGTCCACCTCACTGATTTTAAATGTTTCCAAAGGGTTATTTGTCTCACCTCACTGATGATATGGATTTCAAAGGGTTCTGTGGTCTCACCTCAATGATTAAATTGGTTTCAAGGGTTATATTGTCTCACCTCACTCTGACATGGGTTTCAAAGGGTCCAATGGTCTCACCTCACTGAGGACATGGATTTCAAAGGGTTCTGTGGTCTCACCTCAGTGATTAATTGGTTTTCAAAGGGTTCTGTGGTCTCACCTCACCTGATTATAATGGTTTCAAAGGGCTCCATGGTCTCACCTCACTGATTAAATTGGTTTCAAAGGGTGTTATGGTCTCACCTCACTCATGACATGGGTTTCAAAGGGTTCTATAGTCTCAGCTCACTGATGACATGGATTTCAAAGGTTTCTATGGTCTCACCTCACTGATTAAAATTGGTTTCAAAGGGCTCCATGGTCTCACCTCACTGATTAAATTGGTTTCAAAAGGGTTCTATTGTCTCACCTCACTGATTAAATTGGTTTTCAAAGGCCTCCATGGTCTCATCTCACTGATTAAATTGGTTTCAAATCAAAGGGTTCTATGGTCTCACCTCCCTGATGACATGGATTTCAAAGGGTTCTATGGTCTCACTCACTGATTAAATTGGTTTTCAAAGGGTTCTATGGTCTCACCTCACTGGAGGACATGGATTTCAAAAGGGTTCTGTGGTCTCACACTCACTGATTAATTGGTTTCAAAGGGTTCTGTGGTCTCACCTCACTGATTAAATTGGTTTCAAAGGGTGCTATGGTCTACCCTCACTGATGACATGGGTTCCAAAGGGTTCTATGGTCTACCCTCACTGATTAAATTGGTTTCAAAGTGCTCCATGGTGCTCACCTCACTGATTAAATTGGTTTCAAAGGGCTCCATGGTCTCTCACCTCAACTGATTAAATTGGTTTCAAGGGCTTCATGGTCTCACCTCACTGATGAAATTGGTTTCAAGGGTTCTATGGTCTCAATACACTGATGACATGGATTTCAAAGGGTTCTATGGTCCCACCTCACTGATTAAATTGGTTTCAAAGGGTTCTATGGTCTCACCTCACTCATGACATGGGTTTCAAAGGGTTCTATAGTCTCACCTCACTGATG